>NW_015173762.1:101550-140963 GCF_001447785.1 Gekko japonicus
CCCCTCGGCTTCCCAGCAGAGCGCTTCTTCCCCTCACGGGCGGGGACTGGCAGCTGCAGCAGTAGGGCCGGGGGAGCGACGGCTTGTGAGCGCCCTGCCGGTCAGCCTCTTCTCCAGGTGCCCTGATGAGGGGCGCCAAACTGCACTCACCCCCCGCCAACAGCCCCCCCGCTGGCTCTGACTGGGTGGGCACAAGGGGCTCCAGAAGGGATCCTCGCCTAGAGTGCAAAATAAGCTGGGGCTGGCCCTGTACCCACTGCACCTCCCCACCAGATCTACAAGGTGCCCTGTGAAATGGAGGGGAAGTATATACCGTCCCCCCTCTTTGGGAGCGAGGAGGACTGTGTGAATCAGCCATACGTGTTTGTATCACACATCATCTACACATTGTACAGGTGCAGCGTACCTCAGATTTATGGCAGTTTCATTTTCACTGGAGAGCAGAGCAAGCTCGGACCCTTACTTGGATGATCTTTAAATAGAATTCATTACTGTTCATTGCTCATATATAAGCAAGAGTATTTTCCATTAATGAACATGAACATGGTTAATAAAATACAAAGTCCATATATTTTCTAGGTAGTACACATGCTCCTTTAGGATTAGAAGTAACATAGTCAAAAAAGGGAAACCGTTTTTCCACAAAATCATATGCGTTATAGTATACGATTGGTTCTATAGATTGTTATTTGTTATTTGTATGTTTGTTGTTAAAAGTTATATAAAATTTAAAAATGTATGTTTAAAGAGTATTTTCCCAGATCAGGAAATAAGAGGGCCCTTAAGTTTTAATGTACGCTGCCCTAGATCACCAGATATGAGGATATGGAAAGCCTTCGCTTTCAGAAAGGAAATGGGATTTTTTTCCCCCATCTCCCCAATGACTTCAATAGAGGAGAGAACCATTGAGATGAATGGGGGAAATGGCTGGCGCAGTATCTCTGGACACAGGCAGGCAGGGAGGGATGGAGATGAAAGCGGGAAGGGCCAATTCGACTCGTGGATGGGCTCGGACAACTAGATCCTGATTTTTTAAAATACATTAATTGGAAAACTCATATCATGTTCTGGCTGCTTGCTGTTCATATTGTGCCTTTTTAAAACCTTGAATATCTAAACAAGTACAAGCCTTTTTGCATGGCCCAGAGTGAGGCTAGAGACTGTAGCCCTTAGCCAATGTCCTTTTTAAAAGAACAGCACTGATTGGAGAGCAGCTGTGCCGCAAAGGGTGTCACAGGAAACATACGGAGCCAACCCTCTGATGTTTGCTCTTTCAGGCACGGCCGGCAGCTGTCTCCGCAAATTCAGCACCATGCCTTTCCTGTTCTGTAACATTAACAACGTGTGCAATTTTGCCTCCCGGAACGATTATTCCTACTGGCTCTCCACCCCAGAGCCAATGCCGATGAGCATGGCTCCCGTGACGGGGGAGAGTATCCAGCCTTTCATCAGCAGGTGAGCATTTGGGCAGTAATTTCAGCCCTAAAAATTTCATGCAAAAGGAAATAAACGAAAGGATTCTGTGGAGCTCTCTCTCTCTAACTTGCTTATTCATGTTGTTCTGGGGTGGTGTCAAACACAGCCCTGTTGTGCTCCCTCTGCACCCCGGTGTGGTGCCTCCCGTAGCGCGTCCTTTCGAGGAGGAGGAGGAGGGATGCTGAAGGCGGGGGAAGCGTTGGGGCCTCAGATGAGCAGGGGACGGGGTTGACTTCACCCCGTAGGTCCCTCTGCTGTCACACAAGGTGCCTTCTGTTGGCTCAGTCGTGTCTCTCTCTCTCTGTCCTCACCTTCGCACGTTTCTCCTCCTCCCCGGCCCCTTCGCTTTCCCCTTCTTTTATTCCTTTCCCGGCTCCCAGCACCGCCCTCTTTCCCCACTGCTTCCCTCGTCCTCCCAGCCCCGCCCCCTGTAATAAGCCTGGACCTGGGCCGGCGTGTGGGGTGCTCTGGGGTTGTGCACTAGTCATCAGCCTCTCCATGGCGGCGCTTGCGTTGCCGCTGCCTTGTGCGGTTCCTCGGAGCCCTCGGCTCTGTGGTCGAGCCCGGCCGGAGCGTTGTGCCTCCCAGGCGGAGGCGGTGGCTGGTGTGCCGCATTGTCCTGGCTTTAGCGCCCAGCCTGGTGTTGGTTTCATCTGCATTTGGGATGCTCCGGGTGAGTCTGTCGTCCGGGGGGGTGTGGGTGGAGTCCCGAGACCTCTGGACCAGGACAGCCCTAGGGTTGCCAACTCCAGACTGTGAGATTCCTGGAGACTTGGGAGTGGAGCCCAAGGACGGTAGGATTCGAGGGGCAGAGGAAGCTCAGCAGGGTGGAATCCCATAGTCCTCTCTCCAAAGCAGCCATTTTGTCTTCTCCAGGGGAACTGATTTCTGTAATCTGGAGATCAGGTCCAATTTTTGAAGATCCCCAGGTCCCGCCTGGGGGATGGCAACCCTACCCAAACCCCAGTTGTATTAGGTCATTGTGGTTTCACGCCATCTTGCTTCCCTGACTGCTGCCATCTGGAAGGTCCATTCCCCGGCCGTGCTCTTCTGCCTCCCTTGTTCCAGGTCTTCTGTCTGTCCCTGGTGGAGAGGGCGGAGTCGGGTGACTCATCCGGGCTCCTGAGTGATGAGGGTTAGGTTGTCACTCATGGGGCAGCACGCACCTTGTTTCCTTTCCTCGGCCACAAAGGTCACTATCTGTGAAGGGGTGGGAGAAGGAGGGGCCCAGCTGGCCGTCTACCATTATTTCCTTTGCAGGGCCTGAAAACATAGAACATAAACAACTTTCTAAAGTTTAAGAGGGTAGCTGAGTTGGTTGGCAGTAGAACAGCTAGATTCAAGTCCAGTGGCACCTTAGAGACCAACAAACGTCTTACCCACCCCGCCAAATCTTGTTGGTCTTGGGAGAGCCAGTTTTGTGTAGTGGTTAGGAGCGTGGAGTCTAATCTGGGAGAACCGGATTTGATTCCCCACTCCTCCACATGCAGCTGCTGGTGTGACCTTGGGTCAGCCACAAGTTCTCTCAGAGCTGTTCTCTCAAGGGCAGTTCTCTCAGAGCTCTCTCAGCCCCACCTACTTCACAGGGTGTCTGTTGTGGGGAGGGGAAGGGAAAGGTGACTGAAAGCCACTCTGAGACTCCAAGTAAAGGTCAGGGTATAAATCCAATCTCCTCCTCCTCCTCCTCCTCCTAATGTTTCTCCTTTAAAGTTGGCTGTTAATTTCTACACCCGGTGGTAGTATTCTCAGGGGCTGGTGGTTTTCATTACACCTTTCTTTGGCCTCAGCTCCAGCAACAGTGATGTGAACGGGGTGGTTATCCGTGCTTCATTTTTTTCTCCCGTTGGATAATACTGTTTCTCCTTCAGCTGCTTGGTTGTACAGAGGCAATGAAAAGTAATCTAATTTTACATTCAGCTCTGTGAGCGGAACGTTCAAGATCCGTCCGCAGCTTCGGTGAGGCCTTTGTGCCTCTCCTTGCGAACTCTTGTTGGTTAATTGATCTCTGAATGTAAAAATAATGACTCTTTGTTGGGCAGGGGGGAGACGGGGTTTGTGCTGTCTGAAATGGCAAAGACTGGGGGAGGACACAGGGGGGGGTACAGAATCTCATTTTGGCCATTTTTGTAAAAAAAAAAACCCTTTCTCAGATGTTCTGTGTGCGAAGCTCCAGCAATGGTGATGGCAGTTCACAGCCAGACGGTCCAAATCCCGCCCTGTCCAGACGGCTGGAGATCTCTCTGGATCGGCTACTCCTTTGTGATGGTGAGTGCCCACTGTGTCAGGAATCGGGTTCAGACACGGATCAAAGTCTCAGTAGCTTTTCTGCATTTCTCAGTCAGAAAGATCCCCCTTCATTTGATTCGGTTTCTCTGCAAGAGTAGGGGAGCGCCTGTTTCTCAACTAATTTTACAGGGAGGTTTGAAGGAGATTCTGGTTTCCTCACTGTGAGGTGATCTGAGACAGTCTCCCATTTCATGGTGAGAAAAGGAGACTGGACGGAGTCTGGTCTTGTAAAGCCAGTTCACCGCAGCCAGACCAGAACGTGATTTGCAGTGTGAGATCCAGTCATAGAGTATGCAAGAAAACTGTCTGAGGAAATGAGTTCATGAGGAAAAAAACAATTATGTGGATTAGCGCTAAGCATTACTGTTGCAAACGCCACAGCTTCAAACAGGGCCTGGAAAATATGTTATTTTTCTTTTGCTTTTTTGCTCAAGGTGGATAACAAGAAGAAAAATAAAATAATGAACGTGTTGTTGTTTTTTTATAAAAAATCCATGAAACCTCTAAAAGAATTCAGTCATACTAACTCCCCCAGCAATAAAAACAATCCCATCTTCAGTATAAAACCTGCAGTTGATATAACCAACAGTGTAAAGAATCAGGCCATAAAATCATCAAACGGGGTGGGGGGGGAAAGATGGAATAAATTTTCAGTTAAGAACATAAGAGACGCCAATGTTGGATCAGGCCAAAGGCTCATCCAGTCCAACACTCTGTATCACACAGTGGCCAGAAATACCAGCACCATCAGGAGGTCCTCCAGTGGGGCCAGTTAAAATCTGGGTGGATAGAAAAGTTCTTGCTTCATCCCTAAATGCTAACAGGGAAGGAAGCAGGTGTGCTTCAAAGGGGAGGGCATGCCACAACCAGGGCGCCAACCACTGAGAAAGCCCTGTCTCTAGCTGCCACTCACCTCAGCTCTGCAGGCAGAGTTCAGAGAGGAGGGCTTGGGAGATGGATCTTAACTGGTGGGCTGGCCGGTACAGGTGGAGGGGGTCCTTCAGGTACTCCATCCCCCAGCTGTTTAAGGGCTTGAAAAGTGAGCACCGCCACTTTGAATTGTGCCTAACAGCAGAGTGTCAGCCAAAACCAGAATTTCTTGACGATAAAGCGGAAAGTTACTGGAGAGAGAGGCAAAGGGGTTTCCCTCCCTGCTGAAATTTTATGTAGAGGCTACATGGGAAAAGTAAGCTACCCAATGGGAAAGAGGCTCCTCGGAACAGTGCTTGTGCTTCTCTTCCTCTTCCGTCTTAAACTCTCAACGCACACCCTTCTCCTTTGTAAGAACATTATTCTCCCAGCCTAAGAAGACATTGCTTGCCTCATTGGGAACTAGAACTAAAGCGCTCCGGCAGTTCCCAGATCCTAGGCCAGAGAAACAAAGGAGTCAGCAAAGAGATCAGTCGTCTCCACTTGCTTCATCTGCCTGCATTGAGGGCACTTCGTAAGAACATAACATAAGGACATAAGAGACGCCAGTGTTGGATTAGGCCAAAGGCCCATCTAGTTCAACACTCTGTGTCACACAGTGGCCAGAAATACCAGTGCCATCAGGAGGTCCACCAGTGGGGCCAGGACATTAGAAGCCCTCCCACTGTTAACCCCCCCCCCCAAGCACCAAGAAGACAGAGCATCCCTTGCCCCAGAGTCCCTATCTATACCTTGTGGCTAATGGCCACTGATGGACCTCTGCTCCATATGCTTATCTAATTCCCTTTTGAAGCCGTCCATGCTTGTAGCCGCCACCACTTCCTGTGGCAGTGAATTCCAAGTGTTAATCACTCTTTGAGTGAAGAAGGACTTCCTTTGATCCGTTCTAACCCGACCGCTCAGCAATTTCATGGAGTGCCCACGAGTTCTTGTATTGTGAGAAAGGGAGAAAAGTACCTCTTTCTCTACCTGCTCTTTCCCATGCATAATCTTATAAACCTCAATCATGTCACCCCTCATAGGGAAAGTGTTCCAACCCTTTTATCATTCGAGTTGCCCTTTTCTGCACTTATTCCAAAGCTATAATATCCTTTTTAAGGTGTGGTGGCCAGAATTGCACACAGTTAAAATTTCGTTTAACTTCATAAGTTAAAATTTGCTCAGGGACACAGTTCAGACTGAAGCAGTCCCAAGTCAGAATTACTGGAACGTCATTCTAGGAAAGGGCTGCTTCAGGAGGAATGAGGGTAAAACCTGGGTCACCATTCAGACACAAGCCTTTTCTTCATAACTAGGTATGTTTGTTTTCATGTCTTGCGCCTCTGTTTAAATGCAGTTCCCGCACGCCACTGGTTCATTTGCCTCCATTTCCCAATGAATTGTTGTTAAGCACAAACAAGGCCTTGGTCCATAACCAAACCTAACGCCATTTCATTCTAACCCGATGCCCGTCTTTGTTCGCAGCACACGAGCGCTGGGGCAGAGGGCTCGGGGCAAGCCCTGGCATCTCCTGGCTCCTGTTTGGAAGAGTTCCGCAGCGCGCCCTTCATTGAATGCCACGGGAAGGGAACCTGCAACTATTATGCAAACGCTTACAGCTTTTGGCTCGCCACAATTGAGAGGAACGAAATGTTCAAGTAAGTTCCTGCATGCTTGGATAATCGAATATGTGCACCTAGAGAAAGGAGGCGGCCTTTTCAGCTGAGATGATTATGAGAGGCAAAAGAGTCAGCTTTGAGCGATTGGATCCGTTCATGCTTTTTCATTTGTTTGTGCCTCTGCTGCTCTCCCTGCCATTCAGATTCAGGATGAATAACAGCAGTCCAGAGGAGCTTGACTGTCTGCTGTAATAAGGGTTGTATTTAGATGAACACTTTTGGATCTGCTATCGATTCAGGCCAGGGAATAGCAGTGGTATACAGAACCAAAGGTTGCCGTCACATCTGGTTTCCTATAAAGGACCCAATCCAAGTTTAAGTAAAGGTAAAGGTTCCCTTGCTCGAAAGCCAGTCGAGTCCGACTCTAGGGTTGCGGTGCTCATCTCCGTTTCAAAGCCAAAGAGCCAGCACTGTCCGAAGACGTTTCCGTAGTCATGTGGCCGGCATGACTAAACACCAAGGTGCATGGAACGCTGTTCCCTTCCCACCGAAGTTGTACCTATTTATCTACTTGCAATTTCTTGCTTTTTAACTGCTAGGTTGGCAGGAGCTGGAACTAGAGACGGGAGCTCACTCCGTCATGCGGCACTCGGGTCTCGAACTGCTGAACTACCGACCTTCCACAGCCTGCAGTTCAGCGTCTTAACCACTTGAGCCACCATACAAAACATGAATTATTATTCAAAAAATATATCTTTCTCCATAGTTTTCTTCATACAAAAACATTACAAGGAGACGCAGTCTCAAAAAGTTGAACACAAAGGCAACATAGGTTTAAAGACACTGTAGATACAGTCCAATATCAAGGCACACAATTCCAAAATAAAGTCTAACAGTTTAACTCCCACGTTGCCTGATAAAAGGCACAGTCATATAAGAAATGTTCTGTTTTTAGAAGGCACAGCCATATAATCAGTGTTCTGTTTTGATGGGGCGTGTTGACCTTCCTTCTTTCTCCCGTTTCTCAAAAGAGCTTCCTCTGAGAAGTGGCCGTGACCAATCTGTGGCAACACTTTTTCTTTCAATCTTGAGATCTTCCAAGTTCTGTGGCATTCCTAGTTTGGCAGAAGAGCTATAAGACTGGAAGGTTTCTGATGGCTCCTAAGAGCTGGAAATAATTTGGTTGAGATTCAGAGCATTTACTCTGTTTACAAATGGCCTTTGTTTGGTGTTGGATCTTGACTAAAATTCTTCACTGTACATCTCCAGACAGAAGTGTATACGTTGAGCATTGCCACTTAAGGCTTGTATCCCCAGAGCATTCTGATGGTCCTTCCCCTGTTCACTTTGGTGTCATGCCTTTCAGTAGCAAAGTAAACAACAGGCTCCTTGCATTCTCATTTTTGTCACATGTGTGTCCTTATTGCTTTGGTTTTTTTTTCTTTTTGTGAAATGTTTTGCTCCTTCTAGTGGTCGATTCACTATTACATTGCTATAAGAACATAAGAGAAGCCAATGTACATTGCCTTATGTCTGGTATAAAAACTGGCACTTTAATGCAGGGAGATATGCCGGATGTCTAGTGATGTAATATCAAATCGGCCACTGGAGGGAGCAAAGCGTGTGTGGGAAAGGGGGGGGGGACCCTCAAAGCAACAGGGACACAAGGGCGACAAAAATAAGGATGTGGAAGAGCCCAACAACCACTGAAGAGGCAAGAAGGTGTCTACCATTTTATATTTCCATTTCTTACACAATAGGTGGGTGTGGTTTTGACTTCAGTTGTGTTCAGACTTCAGAGCAAGGCCGGCTTCTAGGCTAGGGCTGCCAAGTGGGGGGCGGGTAAACCCCCGCTTTGGAGGCCCAATTTCCGCCGCCGCGGAATCGAGCCCCGGGGGGAACTCTGCCCCCTGAAGCGCAGCGTGGCTGCGTCACCAGAGGTGACGCAACCACGTCAATCACGTTGGGGGCGTGGCCCCGATAGTCGGAGGGAAAACTCTATGGTCGATGTCACGCATCACTTCCGGTGACATGCTGGCGTGCACGTCCACCTACGGCTCCCCACAGCCTTAGAAACACCCAATTCTGCGTCTGGTATTATCATTTGATTGTGGGGACCCGTACACACACACACACACTAAAATCTTTCAGCAAGGGCCCCAAGAGACAATTGTGACAGTGGAGGAAGAGCTCGACGGCTTTGCTCCCGTGCGCGGGTTCTCCCTCCCCAAGCGGGCCTTTCCTGGGATGCACACTCCCAATATGTGCAGTAATCTGCTTCCCCGCTTTCTTCCCTCCCTCCCTCCCACGATCTCCAAGCTTGGTACCCCACAGTGAACGACTCACCTCCAAGGACCCCTCCCCGCTGCTGCTATCCGGCGGTTGCTGCTCGGCCAATCCATGTGACTTCTTCTCTGAAGCCCTTCCCCAAAACTGACTCTTCATCAGCCCCCCCTTTCCGCCCTGCTCCTCCGGCTGCCCACCCCAGAGAAACGGACAGGCCCGGAGGAGGGACGGGCAGAAGGCGGACGGGTGTCAGTCGCTGGCCCTTCAGCAGGCAGGCAGGCTGGCTGGTCGGCTGGCCGGCTGTGGTCCCTTGCCTTCCCGTCCGTCCTGGAGCTACCTGCAGAGGAGGAGGAGCGCTTTCCCAGAGCTGGCCAGGAGCGCCTTGCCGGGCGGCAAGCACCGGGGTTTCCAGTGGGTGTGGCCACTTGGCGTTTAACACATGGGATTTCCCGCTTGGGGGCGCTGATTGGCATGGTGGCAGCCCTGCGGATTGACTCCCTCCCTCCCTGCCTCGCCAGGGGCCCCACCGGGCCCAGGCAGCGCTCCCCTCACCCCCCTTCCCCCAAATCCGCCCAGCCAGGCTGCTGGCACATGGAGCCTGAGGAAGGGACAGACAGCCTCACACCCCGGCACTGGGCGCCAGACTCAGGGTGAAAGAGGCGGCAACGGCGGCCACCTGGTCAGGGACTAGATGCAGGGCTTTTTGCGGGGGGCTGGCCCGCTCTAGGTGAACACCTAAGGGCCGGCTCGCTCTAGGTGAACACCTAGTTCGCCTAGTGAGTGAGCCGGCCCTGCTTCAGTGATCACGTGGGAGGGCAAATATTGTAACATCAGCAGTTCACTACCAGGGGTGGAATGTAACTGCAATGGCATTGTCACAGTGCACACTGCCAACCGTGCTGCTCAGTAACACAGGAACTGGCTCTGCATCTGTCCAGGAGACAGAAAACAAGGCAGGTCCTTAACTTCCAAGTAAATGCATTTACTGTAGAACAGGGATAAATAGCCCCCAGCATACATGCCAAGCATCAGCCTTTTGAACCATTTTGTCTACCATACTGGGCCAGTTTTCTGCCCAAGTAACCAAGGGGAGCAAACCCCAGAGATTCTGGTAGTGCCACTAGGGCTTGGTTTCATCCCACCATGTCCAGCCAGGTACAACCCTCATTTCCACACAGACACACACACAAACACAGACACCAGTGTCTTCCCAAGCAGACATTGTGGGATTTCTGACCCTCTGGCCAAAGAAGTCACATGTATCTTTTGTCAAATGCATCCCAGCTACGGCAGCCAAAGTCTTCCATTCTGACTCATTAATCTCTTAAGGGATTTAGACCAGAGGTCTACGAGGGCCAGATCAGACATAATGTTACTTTGTCGGGCCAGGCCATGTGTGCCATAAACGTGACGCCAGGTACTAGAGCTAGAAACTATATTAAAGGACAGCAGCTGGTAAGCTCTGAGTTGGTGTATCGTCACTGCAAGGCCCCCTGGACTGGGAGGGGGGGCAGAGGAAAACCCACATGGGCAGACTGGAGGCCCAGAGGTGCAGCAATGGGCAGATGGTCCCACGCTGCTTGACTGCTGCAGATGAAGGTTGTTCCACCAGGCTGAAGCCACAATCGCAGTGGCTCCTGTTCCCTCCCTTGCACCAGTTGCTCACGGGCTGCATCAGAGCCCTGGATGGGCCAGTTCTGGCCCCCGGGCCATATGTTTGACACCCCTGCTTTAGACATTTTCCTTCATGGGTTATGGAACTCTCTCTCTCTCTCTCTCTCTCTCTCTCTCTCTCTCTCTCTTTCTCTTTCCTCTCTCTCTCTCTGTGTTTTTCAGGAAACCAAATCCCTCCACTCTGAAAGCTGGGGAGCTCCGTTCAAACATTAGCCGCTGCCAAGTTTGTATGAGGAGAACATAAGGACTTCCCAGCCGTAGCTAATGTCACAATATGGTGCTATTCCTTTTAACAGCAGTGAAGCTGAGGCATATATCCTACGGACTTCACTCTTGTTGCCCAATATAAAAACCATCAAGTGCCTTACAGGAACCCGTCTAATCAAACCTCTGCTTCCTCGGCCCTTTTCTCGCTGAAGAGGAAGAAGATGCAACGAAGATAAGCTTCAGATGGCACTTTCGAAGAAATGCTGGGATGGATCCAACCTGTCTTCCAAGCGGCCTTCCTCCAGTCAGGGGAGCCTTTCCTCCAGCTTCAAGCGGCTCCTCCGCAAATGGGACGAACCGCTTAACTTGGAGGAAGTCTCTTTAGGTTGGAGGAAAGCCTCTGACTTGAGCCAAAAGGAAAGGTGGGGTATAAATATCTTAATCAATTAATAAAGTTTGCTCATTGAAGCGATTGGATAGGGGTAGGATCCACCCTACTGTCTTATATATAGAAAGTGATGCACTGATCCTTACCCCAAATCCAGAACCCCCCCTTCCTCCCCCCCAAAAAGGTGCTATGCAGGCCGCGTCTCTGCCTCGTGTGTGACACGCCCCCTTTCCCATCCATGCCTATGAGATATGCAGGTTTACTTCCTTATTCTTCCTTAAGCCCTGCCCGACCTGCCTCAGATTTCCAGGCTCTTGGTTTTGTGCTTATGGTCACTGTACAAAGTAATACTAATGTAAATAAGAGTTCTGGAGGAGGAGGAGGACTGGATTCCCTGTGACGCCGTGGAAGGTGCTGACTGGCGACGGTTGCCCACTGCCTGAATTGCACATTGCGCAAAGAAATGAGCAAGAAAGAGGAGGAGACGTCCTGTCAGTCGTGAAAGGCGTTTGCTCTCCGGTACTATGTGCCTTTTGTAAGGCAGTTCAGCCAGTTTTCCTGTGGAACTCAGAATGGTCCAGTGATAAATAAATAGAGTAATTTATGCCAACAACTGGGCAAATGGATTTTAGTTTATTTTTAGATTTCCTTCCCCCCCCCCCTCCTACTACCGACTCTCACAGCAGGGAAGCATGAAACATCTAATTCTCCTAAAAAAAGTTTATGTCCGAGCCGGTTGGAGTCCTGCCGGTCACTCCTGTGACTAACTCAGTAAGACATACCTTGAGCTTCCTTTTTAAGTATTTAATATTTTCAGGGTTAAGCACTAATACACTGAATGACTTGATTTTTGAAACATGTACAAGGCCTTAAGATTTGTATTGAATATTCCGTATCAAACACTCAGCAGATTTCTATTGAATTTCTATAAAATATGCCAATATTTGAGAACATTTTATGTCTAAAACTGATTGTATCATATAACCAAGCCAATATAAAAAAAATATTTCGAAAAGTAAGGCCTTTTAGGTAATTCCTCGACCGTGTAGTTAAAAATGAAAATTTGTAATAAAACTATTTCTGTAAAAAAAAAAAAGTTCTGTAAACATATTCTTGTTTTTCACAAGCTAATAATTATTATTATTATTGTATGACAATTTGTGTAGTATTGCCAGGAGATCCTAAGATTGTCTGGCACCCAGAAATTCTAGCTCTTTTAGCATTATGCACCACTAGGTGGTGAGCTAGACTTGTTTTTAAGGCAAGAGACATTTCAGAGGTGGTTTGAAATTGCCTGCCTCTGCGTCAAGCCCCTGGTATTTCTTGGAGATTGCCCATCCAAATACTAGCCAGGGTCAACCCTGCTTAGCTTCCGAGTTCTTGCAATATTGAGCTAACCTGCAGTTTCACAAGCCGCTAGCATAGAACTGAGTGACAGTTTTATTTTGGCTATGCCACGGTATTCCTAAGAGCAGCTGCCAAACCAAAGTTCCCACAGAGTGACCTATCCTGTCAAAAACATGGATGGCCATTTGGTGGGCTAGGCCCTCTTCCCCTTTCACCCAAGAACTCCTTGAGGCTGGGGAGTCCCTCCATCCCATCCCCAAATGAAAGAATCAGAATTGATCTGAGGGGTTCTTGCCACCATTGCCGCCATCTTATGAGAAGATAGGTAGGGAGCTGGTTTTTAACCATTCTCCAGTAACAGTTACAAGCAAGCAATTTGATTTTTTTCTTTGATTGATGCCACAAACAGTAGCTAGTACAAGTAATTAGAAAGCTTCCCTGACAAAGAAGTAGGGGAGGAACCCATAATGTTTCAAATACTCTCCACTCAAAAGAGAATAACAAGGTGACCATGACTGATTCCTCAGTGTCCAATTTCCCCACATCTGCAGCGTTATTCATCCATGGTTTGTTCGGGTATCTGAAGAACATTTTGCCCTTCCAGGAGCAAACCCACAGTTTTGTTCCTCTTGCTGCACGTTTACCAAATCCCCTGTTTCAGGGAAGGATTTTTTAACCTCAGTATTGAATTCACGGCAATGTAGTGGGGAAAACTTTGGCATCCTCCAGCACCGCCCTTTCCTCCCCAATTTTGCATGCTCACTCCACCCACCCACCCGACGTTACCACCACACAGTTTCTGGTTTCTTTCTTTTTAAAATTAGTCTAAAATAATCGTATTTTTACGTTACTTAAAAAAATCATTTAAATTTCACTGTAAAATTCCTCCAGGATACTAAGAACTTTTCTGCTGTGAGTAAATGATGGCGAACTTGCAGCAAAAATAGGTGAACTTCTAAATGAGATAGAGGGAGGGCGGTAGGTGGGGTCAGCATGTATGGCGGATGACCCAAAATGGTGGTGGGGAGGGGAAATAGGTCACATCACAGACATGCTGCATGATGGGAGGCAGCTTTGCCCCCGTTCGAATTGGATTGCGGAACTCAATCAGCACGTCGGACACCAGAGAAACAACAAGGAAGTCCTAGTGCAGAGCAAGTGAAGTAAATTCGAAGCTTCACGGCTCACGGGTAAAATGAGGTAAGACCATACTGCAGAAAAGGTCCATGACCAGTGTTCCCTCTAAGCTGAGTTAGTGTTTGCTAGCTCACAGTTTCTTAGCCTCCGGCTCACATGTTTTTGTCTTAGCTCAGGAAGGCTGGCTCCAGAGCAAACTAATTGATGCAGCAGCCAAATCGCTCCCTCACAACTTTAATGCCAGTAGCCCACAAAGTAGAATTTTTGCTCACGAGGCTTCACAGCTTAGAGGGAGCATTGTCCATGACAGTGTTCTATAAAAGCAAGACTTTCCCTGTTATGATTCTGTGGCACCGCCCGTATAGTCAACACACTTTGGTCTCTTCAGTATAATGGTGGGAAATTCTTGTCATAAAATGATGATTTGTCTCACAGTCTGACATTTAGCATGAAGAACTTTCCTGGATATAAAAGTTGGCCAAAACTACAGAAACCTTCAGTGGCAACCTTAACTACAGTCCCTGTTGTTGCTGTTTTTTTGGAACATGAGTAAGTTTGCAAATTCCTTCACTGTTCGGTTGAAGGTTTCTGAATTTCAGAACACAATCAGTGGTGATATAAAGAGAATGGAGTACAGGTATGCCCCCCCCCCACGAACACCCAAATTGAAGCTGTATTTGAATAAATGTCTTAATTATCCATATTTTTTTTACTTAGTTAAAAATCATATTGGGCCAGTACTTCTAAATTTCTTCCAACTATTTTCAACAGGAAGCACATTTTGGGGTGTGACTCTCTTTATAAGCTCACATGATATTCTCAGAGACTACACAGCCCACCCAAAGAAGCATCCGTCCTACATTTCAGGAGAATAGGAGAAAGCAATAAAAGTTGTCACTTGGTGTAGAATCATAGAGTTGGAAGGGGCCATCCAGACCATCTAGTCCATGCAGGACCAGCCTAAAGCATCTCTGGCAAATACTCGTCCAGCCTCTCTCTGCTCGAAAGCTGTCAGTGAAGGGGAGCTCTCCACCTCCCTAGGCAGCTGATTCCACCTTTGAGTATGTGTGTGTATGTGTGGACACATTTACAAGCTTTTTCTACTTTCCCGAAGGCTGGAAGAGTCTGAGTTTGCTCTTTAAAAAATGGAGCACACGGGCAAGAGGAACTCAGTCCTGTCCCTTCCAATGCTATATCTCACTGCACTTCCATTTCTTTCAGTGTTTCCCCCCGCCCAGTTGACTTCCTTTCTATGCTTCAAACAACGAAATCCAGCAAGTTGCAGCACAGAAGCAGGGTTAACTTCCCTCAACCACATGCTCCATTAAAAAAAAAATAGACCTACGCATGTCGCTTTACATGTGAATGGATGGATTTATAACAGTGCTTTTAAATACTTTGGGGGGGGTGAGTATTTTGTGTGTGTGTGTGTGCGCTTGCAAACCTGAAAGTCATGGAAGTTACTTCTGGCGACCCCCTCGTGGGGCTAGGATGTTTCAGAGAGGTGGCTTGATAACCTGCCTCTGTGTCCTGGCCCTGGTATTCCTTGGTGGTCACCCTTCCAAGTAGTTCCCAGGGTCGGCCCTGCTTAGCTTCCGAGATCTGAGGAGATCGAGCTGGCCTGGGCTATCCAAGTCAGGGCCAGTGCTTTCGAATACTTCAAGACATCTGGGAGATTTCAAATCCTGAATCAGCAGGTCTCTCACACATATATACCCAGAAAGAGGCAAGATGCCCACCAGTGCAGGGTGCCAAATCCTAGATCTCTAATGCTATCCACCACCACCCCAGCTCTTCCTGCAAACCTACAGCAGAGCCTTGCTTTTATCCCTGCCAGTGGTGGGTTTCCTCTTAAGAGGTAAAGGTCCCCTCGCTCGAAAGCCAGTCGAATCTGACTCTAGGGTTGCGGTGCTAATCTCCGTTTCAAAGCCAAAGAGCCAGCGCTGTCCGAAGACTTTTCCATGCTCATGTGGCCGGCATGACTAAACACCAAGGCGCACGGAACGCTGTTCCCTTCCCACCGAAGTGGTACCTATTTATCTACTTGCAATTTCTTGCTTTCGAACTGCTAGGTTGGCAGGAGCTGGAACTAGAGACGGGAGCTCACTCCGTCATGCGGCACCCAGGTTTCGAACTGCTGAACTACCGACCTTTCACAGCCTGCAGTTCAGCATCTTAACCACTTGAGCCACCGCAGCTCCATCGGGTTTCTTCTTACAGGGAAGATATAACCTATGTCTCTATCCCACTTTCCTACTCTGCCTTCTAGCATGTGCAAACAAAGTTCTATCCATGCCTAACAGATGCAACTCCAGAGCAGTGTTCTCTCTAAGCTGAGTTAGTGTGAGCTAGCTCACAGTTTTTTAGTCTCTGGCTCACACATTTTTGTCTCAGCTCAGAAAGGATGGCTCCAGAGCAAACTAGTTTATGCATCAGCCAACTCGCTCGCTCACAACTTTAATGCCAGTCGCTCACAAAGTAGAATTTTTGCTCACAAGACTCCACAGCTTAGAGGGAACATTGCTCCAGAGAACAAAATAGCTCACAGATAGGACCAGAGGTGCTTAAATATAGACTCAGAGGGAGCTCCCCGCAGTTAATTAAACAGTACACTGATTACTGGGAAGTGAAAATCACTGATCAAAGAAGTCTACCATAGAGGGCTGGAATTCAAGGGAGGCTTGTACAGGCCTGGCCTACCTAGTGATCATTCTGGGGTCCATTACACCCCAAGGCCCCCTAAATGTGGGGGAGAAAGAGGAAGCAAGGGTAGAACCCTAAAAGGGGCAGTAGCACGGCTGCAGAGCAGAGGGAATTAAAAGGTAGGCTCTGAAGGGTAACAAAGAAGCAGGCAAGAGGAATGATGGCCAGCACTGGCTTCTTATGAAGTAAGGTCTTCTCTGGTGTAGAGGTGTCCTTGGGAGACAAGGGGGGAGGGAAGTAAATGAGGGAGTCAGGAAGAGGCAAAAGCCACCATCAGGGCAGTGGGGCAGGAGTCAGGTGTAGGCAAGAGAGAGAAGGGGTGTGGGCGTTTCTGTAATCTGAATACCCCAAGTCTGCAGAACTATCGGTTTTGGATAAGCATGGCCCCAATGCACGAATTTAGCTATCCGCAGATGGGACCATACTTTGCTATTAGATATATAGATGATGTTTTTATGGTTTTAGAATTTTGTACATCACCTAGAGCCCCACAATTGTGGGGATGGGCGATTAATAAATGGAATGGAATAATAAATAAATAAAAAATCAGACCTCCCTTGAGACTAATTTGGCAGCATTCCTAGCCAGGAGCATGGCAGATTGCCTCGCTTGTAATATCTGTGGGCCAGCTGCTTCAGAACCTAACCTTACAGTGGAGGTGTGGTGGATGGAGGAGGCAATAATCTGGGAACAGTCTGGGGGTCTGGGTTGAAGCAGGTGGGGGGTGATGGGAGATGAATCGGTCTCCCGCCTGGATTGTGGCTGTTAAGCCCAGAGGCTTGCTTTTGTGAGGAACTTCTGCAATTAAGAACATAAGAGACGCCAATGTTGGATCAGGCCAAAGGCCCATCTAGTCCTACACTCTGTCTCACGGTCGCCAAAAATACCAGGTGCCATCAGGAGGTCCACCAGTGGGGCCAGGACATTAGAAGCCCTCCCACTGTTGACCCCCCCCCAAGCACCAAGAAGACAGAGCATCACTTGCCCCAGAGTCCCTATCTATACCTTGTGGCTAAGAGCCACTGATGGACCTCTGCTCCATATGCTTATCTAATTCCCTTTTGAAGCCGTCCATGCTTGAAAGTTGAATCTCAGCAATGCTCTCATGTTGGGTTGCCTTTTGGGATGAATGGAAGGTTGGCTATCCTTCTGAGGAGGAATGGCCCCTGGCCCTGGGGGCTTGACAGGACCCCATTAGCCTTTGCGTTAAGTTTTCAATATTTCAATTTTATTATTTTATTTAAAAGTTAATATAGATTTACACACTATAAAGTATCATTACACAGAGGTTTCAGGAGGTCTACCTCCTTTCTGAGTTAGAAGTATACCTCTGTGCCAATCAAGATTAATGGTTTGGAAGGCTAATTCTTCTGGTTGGATGAAGTCCTGGTCAGGAACGTATTGCTGAATCATTGGGTGTGGTCATATGAGCAATTTGCCGTGGCTGTATATCAGCTTTAAATAAGTCGCTTGAGTTTGGGATGCTTTGTGTCGATCATACCGCACCCCCTAAGCCGGCATCATAGTAGTGCCACAGTCCCATGGTTGGTCGTTCACATTGCTAATGCACCACAACCACAGAGCGCGGCTGGGTGAGTTGTTTTTTAAGTCCTGCTGTGCATGCACAGAAGCAGACAAGCACGCACATGCTCCTGGCCATGTTCTGTGGGGGTGCTGATGCGGACATTTGAGTGGGGTTGGGAGGGGGGAAGATGCACTGGAAATGGAGTGGAATGATCACACTGCTCGTGCAGTGATCAGATGCCCGAAAACCTACAATTGAAGTGCCTCGCCAAGATAACCACTGGAATTTGCCGGTGGCTATTTAATCCACGTGGGAGTTGTTTTAGTGCAAGGTAGGAATGAGTGCAGTTCCTAGCAGTTCAAAAGCAAGAAATTGCAAGTAGATAAATAGGTACCACTTTGGTGGGAAGGTAACAGCGTTCCGTTCGCCTTGGTGTTTAGTCATGCCGGCCACATGACCACGGAAACGTCTTCAGACAGCGCTGGCTCTTCAGCTTTGAAACGAAGATGAGCACCGCAACCCTAGAGTTGGACTCGACTGGCTTTCGAGCAAGGGAACCTTTACCTTTACTTTTTAGGGATGAGTGGGGCACGGGAGCCAAATGTGCGCATTTGATCGCACCCATTTGACCCGGAGGGGAGGGGCGGCTACGTCCGGCCAAGCTTCTCATGTGATCACACCCACTATCTCCCTTCTCGTTTGCCACTTCTCGGGGCCAGGGAGGAGACAGCAAGGCTCCAAAATAACCACCAGGTCAGAAGGCCTCCAGCTGTTCCCAAATGTTAAGAAATCATTCTGTCTGGATTCGTAATTTATGAAAAGTGTGTTGCAAACAATCACAGACTTTGGTTGGGTAATTTCTGGCTGCCTTTCCCTAGAACGGAGATGGTGTAATTATCTGAGGGGCGATCTTCCTCAGGGACCACAGCCTTGTGGCGGAGAGGATGGCAGGCAAAAGTCACACGGCTGAACTCGCCTAGAAATATATTTTTAACTGGCCACTGAAGTGACATTCCACCTGCTCCCTATTAAACTGGAATGCCCAGAGTCAGCACTAAAACGTTCCTAAACTTCCCAGTCGAAGGGCAAGGAAGTAAGGAGAAGACCCAAGATGAAGAAAAGAGCATAGAGGATATGAGAATACGGGAGGAGACATCTCCCTGGGCCTCTGTTTTGATCATCATCAAGGCATCCTCTAGGGAAGAGGATGAGAGAGTGCAGTAAAAGCAAACACCTACAGATCCAGGGCTCTTTTTGTAGAAAAAGCCCAGCAGGAACTCATTAGCATAATAGGCCACACCCAACAGCAGGATCTCATTAGCATATTGGGCCACACCCCCGACAGCACAGCTCATTAGCACATTAGGCCACACCCCCATGTTACCAGAAGTGTGGTCATCCAGCCACACCCACCTTTCCCTTCTTATTCTGTTTACCTTGTTTGTTGTCAAAACCCAGGGCCTTTTTTGTAGCAGGGACTCCTTTGCATGTTAGGCCACACACCCCTAATGTAGCCAATCCTAATGAGTTTCTGCTGTTGGGTGTGGCCTATTATGCTAATGAGTTCCTGCTGGGCGTGGCCAACTTGGGAGCCAGCCGGAGCTCCGTTCCTGTGCGTTCCTGCCCAAAAATAGCCCTGGATGTAGCCGTGCACAAATGGAAAGCTAGCAAACCAGTGCATGGTCCTGTAAAGTGTGGGGTTTCCTGTAGTTTTAATATGCTAGTTTTACATTGAAAAAATCTACGGAGATCTCATCACTGTGTCAACAAGCAGAATGCTGAGTCATGCTGAGGCCTCTTGGCAAAGGCTCCCGGTCAAAGAGCAGAGAGGGAGAGAGTTCCATGGCTGCCCTGGGTCCGGCAGACCCGATGACATCCTCTTCGTCCCATCTGACGATTGCGTCTAAAGACTTACACCCCAACGGCAGCACCCGCTCTGAGCTTCTTGATCTTCTGCTGACTGGTGCGGCTCACAGCATGTCCCTATTTTCCCATGGGCAGTCTTTAGGACACGGATTGACACAGGTAGCCATCTTGGTCCAAGGTAGGGATGGGCAGCGGCGAGGAAGGTTCTCTAATGGCTGCCACCGCACTGGTATGGGTCTCCTCGGGAGGGTCCAGAGCACTCACCCTACCCCTTTATACTCTCCTTTTCCATTAGGTCTCCCCTTAGAAGTGACCGAATGAGGTGGGAGGACCTAGGCAGAGTAAAAAACTAGTTTTATTAAAGAGATTGAACAACTGTTGTTCAGTAACATGTAGGAAAAATGAACCCGGTAAAGGTAGGTAAACCAGCAAAATAAGAAACCCTAATGCATCTGACTATACTGTCCCTGGAGCTGCGGTGGCTCAAGTGGCTAAGACGCTGAACTGCAGGCTGTGGAAGGTCAGTAGTTCAGCAGTTCAAGACCCGAGTTGCCGAATGATGGAGTGAGCTCCCGTCTCTAGTTCCAGCTCCTGCCAACCTAGCAGTTTGAAAGCAAGAAATTGCAAGTAGATAAATAGGGACCACTTCGGTGGGAAGGGAACAGTGTTCCGTGCACCTTGGTGTTTAGTCATGCCGGCCACATGACCACGGAAACGTCTTCGGACAGCGCTGGCTCTTCGGCTTTGAAACGGAGATGAGCACCGCAACCCTAGAGTCAGATTCGACTGGCTTTCGAGCAAGGGAACCTTTACCTTCTCTAGGTATTTGGCCTCAAGCTGACTTACCACTTTTGGATGAGGGATCCCTCCATCTGCAAAAGCTTTACTCTGGCTCTGCTTCTTGGGAGTGAACCCCCTTCCACTTTGGGCAAAGCCTTTTATCACTTCTACCCAGGCAACACCCTCTACTATTCCATTGGTATAGGTTTCCCCCCAAAATCCTCTGTTAGCCAATCACAGGGTCCAAAGAGTGACCTGGGAAATGCAGGCCCTAATAGCTACTCTAGTACAGACTTCCCTGGAGCCTGTAGGCCACACTACTATAGGCATAGGATCATGACAAACACAAACAAAGACATGTAATACCCTTTATTAAGACCAACTAACGTTTTTCGAAACACTGTGCAAGCTATTGAGTTCCGCAAAACTCTTCATCAGGGAGGATGGTTTTTGTTGTTGATGCTGTTTTAATGGTGGTGGCTGGGAATCAGTATCAGGCTTCCTGGGCATTACGAGAAGATAATGGAAAATGGAAGTAGGGCTGCCAAGTCCTACCTTTGTAATAGCAGGGGGGGTCCCAGATGTCCCCGGGAGTCTCCTGGCGTGCGCGCTTTGTGCGCGCACCGCAATCTCATCACCTGGAAGTGACTCAATCGCGTCACGCATCTTGGGGGCAGGGTTTTCCCTCAGATGATAGCGCGTCCCCCCACAACATGCCTGACACGATTGCGTCACCTCCAGGTGATGTGTTCACGCCGGGCACATCACGCGCTTTGGGGGTGGGGTTCCCCCTGGCGATCCAATTCCCACCGGTGGGGAACGGGCCTTTTGGGTGGGGGTTTCCCTGACCCCCGGGGGGACTTGGCAACCCTAAATGGAAGTGTAAAGAGGGTTGCCAATTCTGGTTGGGAAATTCCTAGAGATTTGGGGGGGGTGGAGTCTGAGGATGGCGGGTTTGGGTAGGGGACCATTGAGGGTATAATGCCATACAGTCCACCCATCAAAGCAGCCATTTTCTTCAGGGGAACTGTAATCTGGAGACCCCACTTGGAGGATGACCCTACATGTTAAGCCTGTACTGAAATTTACACTTTAATCTCCCTAGAGAGTAGAAATGGAGTCACTGATCAGTGGGTTTCTAATGAACAACAACAATGAAATAACGCTGAAGGGATTATTTTGCGGGGGGTGGAGAGTTCTGACCAGTACAGAGTTTGGCTGTTTTGCCCTTGAACTATTTCAGTTGCTTAATCTTTCTTGTCACTCCTGTTATAAAAACTCAGCAAGGTTCACAGGATGTTTTCCACAGAGTTTCAAAAGGGAACTGGTCTCTTACAGGGCATTATCTGTGATTCATCTCCTGCCATTCGATTATCAAAAAGGCGCAAACAACTCTGGCCTAAATCAACAGGCGGCTCGTTTCTGATGAAAGCCGAGCAAACAAGGTCGGAGTCCTCTTCCTTTTCCCTCTGCTTTCTTCTCCTGCCCTTTGCTCAGGTAATGATCAACCACACCAAGCAAAGTTCACCCAAGTTCATTGGGAGCATTCGCCTGACATGCTGACCAAAGCTGCCTTCCCTAGGCTCTGTCATTCCAAAAACAAGAGAGGGAGGAGAGGAAAAGTCTCGGGTCATGGACAGACAGTCTTTGGCCTCCTCTCTGCTCTGAGTTCAAGAGCTGCTCTTGGGCCTTGGAAGTATTGGCTGCTGCCTCCAGGACTTTCCGTGGGCTGAGAGGGAAAAGTTCTGAAGGAGTACTTGCGTGTACACCAGGGGTAATCTGGTGGCCCATGGCTGCCATAACATCTAGTTTTTCTCTGAGGCCTTAGCCACTGGGTCAACAGACGCAGGCTTGCCTATGGCCTCTTTGTGTGTTGCTGGGTCTGAGCAGAGCAGCCCCCAAGGCCTCCACCTCAGAAGAGATCCACCCAGCTTTGATCCAGCCAGGTGGGGCATTTTGGAGCTCCGCCCCCTCAAATGTGAGGCATGCCCTACAATAGCTGCTGCCTCACCCCTCCCTCCCCTCCCTCCTGTGACATTAAAATGGCCCTTCAGCTGATCAGCAGGAGCATGTGGCCCGCTGATCAGCTGGACATCTGTTTAAATCTTGCAGCCGCCCCTCTCCCCCCCTCCTCCAAGATTTAAAGGGCCCTCCAGCTGATCGGCGGGCCCTTTAAATCTTGCAGGAGGTGAGAGAGAGGGGCGGCTGCTGGCTGCACACCTTCCCTGAACTCCAAGTGACCAAGAATGCCTCCTCCTGCCCATGGGGGGGGGGATGAGGCAGTCCTGCCCCCCTTGAACAGGGCTGCCAACAGGGGGGATAAAATTCAGGGGGGCAAGGCAGCTGGAGAGCCTGATGCTGCATTCAGTGAATGCATTTTTTAAAAAAATTGAATGCAGCAGAGGACAGCAAAGAGCTCAGCATTTCGACATAGTTCCCTGCAAGGCGGAAAGAAACCCTTGCTTCTCAGCTCCTGCTAAACCCATCAGCCGAGCCAGCACTGGAGCAAGGCAAGATCAGCCAGGACAAGCTACAGTTAATGTCACAATACAGCCTCCTAACAATCTCCTGCTGTCTATGGTTCATCATCGTAGCTTCTGTGCAGGCACACATGGGACTGCATAATTGCAGGCCAGCTGCAGAAAGGAGCTTCCAAGCTTTCCAGAGAAGTTTCTAGGCTCTGAAGTGCTCTCCCTCCTCTCTGTCCAATAAGATCCCTTTTCCCGCCCAAAGGGTCATGTGACAGAGGAGGGGCGAGCGCTCCTCCCTCAGTTCTCTTCTTGCTGCCATGAGGAGAGCACGTACTTCCAACAGCTGTTTTTCCACTGAGGTTTTCCACAAAGATAGCCAGAGACTTTACCTACAAATCAGTAGGATGGCTCTTTTTAAGAAATACGGGGAGTGTGGAGCAAAAATGGCACAGAATGATGATCATTCGTCTTGCCTCCTATATGTGCACGAAGTCCACAATACAGCCACGTGGCCAGCTTGCTGATGCCTTACTCCTAAGCCGCGTGAAGGGAGAACAGCAAGACTCAAAGCTGCGCTTTCGGAAAAAAGCACTGGGCGCTCCAGATCCCCGTGGAGAAAACCAGACCCGGATGGACAAGGGGGTGAGGGCCCATTCGGTGACTTCAGCACTGACACCCTCGTTATCGGAATCACATTCCCACACCTCCGCCCCATGATCAGCATCGGAACCGATTTTTTAAGGGTTTTTGGTATGAAAGCCTGGGTTCATATTCCACTTAAACACAGGCACAAAGGAGGTCCGGGCGGGGTGGGGGGTGGAACCGATTATCCATGTCACTGCAGCACTCCTTGACTCGAGATCATCAAGCTTTCCCATGTCAGTCCCAATGGTCACTATCTCCTCAGAACTGAGCTTTGATGCCAATGATCTTCAGATCAAAGTCACCTCCATGCCAAGACTTGAGGTCAACTCAAGGCTTGAGGTCAACTCCTTCATGCGTCTGAAGACCCCCATGTGCTGACAGGTCTCTGGAGTCACTGGAGAATGAGGTCTTCGAGTTACCTCCTCCCAGTCCATTCATGTCGCAAGGCAAAGGACAGCCTAATCAGCAGGTGCCAAATCAATGGCCAGTGCAGCAAAATCCTTGGGGGGCCATTCCCATTCACGATGCCACCGCAATGGGGACCCTGGTCAGCACAAGGTCCATACCAACGGCAACCTCAGAAGCCTTCTAGCAGGTCCAGAGGAGATTGCCAAGATCTTGGAGTCGTAGTAGATAACTCACTGAAAATGTCGAGACAGTGTCTGACTGCAATAAAGAAGGCCAATGCTAGGCTGGGGATTATTAGGAAGGGTATTGAAAACAGATCAGCCAATATCATAATGCCGCTATATAAATCAATGGTGCGACCTCATTTGGAATACTGTGCACAATTCTGGTCACCACACCTTAAAAAGGAAATTATAGCTTTGGAAAAAGTGCAGAAAAGGGCAACTCGAATGATAAAGGGGTTGGAAGACCTTCCCTATGAGGAAAGCTTAAGGCGCTTAGGGCTCTTCAGCTTGGAGAAACGACGACTGAGGGGTGACATGATTGAGGTTTATAAGATTATGCATGGGAAAGAGCAGGTAGAGAAAGAGGTACTTTTCTCCCTTTCTCACAATACAAGAACTCGTGGGCACTCCATGAAATTGCTGAGCGGTCAGGTTAGAACGGATAAAAGGAAGTACTTCTTCACCCAAAGAGTGATTAACACTTGGAATTCACTGCCACAGGAAGTGGTGGCAGCTACAAGCATGGACGGCTTCAAAAGGGAATTGGATAAGCATATGGAGCAGAGGTCCATCAGTGGCTATTAGCCACAAGGTATAGATAGGGGCTCTGGGGCAAGGGATGCTCTGTCTTCTTGGTGCTTGGGGGGGTCAACAGTGGGATGGCTTCTAATGTCCTGGCCCCACTGGTGGACCTCCTGATGGCACCTGGTATTTCTGGCCACTGTGTGATACAGAGTGTTGGACTGGATGGGCCTTTGGCCTGATCCAACATTGGCGTCTCTTATGTTCTTATGTTCAATACCACCTTGAGGGAGGGAACCCTGGGATCTGACTCTGAGGACGCACTCTACCAGATTTCAGAAGTGGGTTTAGAGAGCACTTTGATGCCCTCCCTAGATGATGCAGTCACCAACTCATTGGCACCTTCTCCCACAGAGGACCTTAAGGATGTACTCAGAACAGCTGGTCCAGACAGCAAAAGCCTTAGGGTTGGGATTCCACGCTTTGGAACCCCAACCATCCAACCCTATAATGAAAGCGTTATACAGTCCCGACTCGGATGCAAGGGATGCAAGCTTGATACTGAACTTGTTTGCCCGTTATTTGGAAACCCTCAGGAGAAGGGGGCCAATGCAACAGTCGTGAAATTCTGGGAGGACACTCAGGACAGAGACGCAGGCATTGCCAAGAACTCGGACACGCACGTGATCGCTAGGCGAACTTCCCTCGCATGACCTTCCTTGTTTACACAAGAGGTGAGCTCCTGACAAGACCCTTTCAGTGTTTTCTACCAACAAGCAGTGTTCCCTCTAAGCTGAGTTAGTGTGAGCTAGCTCATTTTGCCCGATTGTGTCTTGGTAAGAAGTAACAAATAAGTTGTGGTTAATTAATTAATTACTGCACTGGACTTGCACAGTCTGCTAAGTAACCCTTCTACCTAAGAGGTATGAATCCTGCACTGTCATGGTTGAATCATTAAACTGAGCTATTTATCAAGCGGGGAATAAACACACATGAAGCTGCCTTCTGCTGAGCCAGACCCTCGGTCCATCAAGGTCAGTATTGTCTACTCGGGCCGGCAGTGGCTCTCCAGGGACTCAGGCAGAAGAGGTCTTTCACATCATCTACTGCCTGGTCCTTTTAATTGGTGATGCCGGGGATTGAACTTGGGACCTTCCACACACCAAGCACATGCTCTACAACTTTGCTAGGCATATGGAGCAGAGGTCCATCAGTGGCTATTAGCCACAAGGTATAGATAGGGGCTCTGGGGCAAGTGATGCTCTGTCATCTTGGTGCTTGGGGGGGTCAACAGTGGGAGGGCTTCTAGTGTCCTGGCCCCACTGGTGGACCTCCTGATGGCACCTGGTATTTCTGGCCACTGTGTGATACAGAGTGTTGGACTGGATGGGCCTTTGGCCTGATCCAACATTGGCATCTCTTATGTTCTTATGTTCTTATGCTACGGACCCTATATCCCTTCTTCTGCTCACAGTCTATTTCTTCTTTGTGCCTGCACAATTGAACTCATCCTTCAAATAATGCTGCAGAGGATAGGTTACCTGCTTTCAGGGGCCTGTGCCAGTTTGGTGAAGTGGTCAGGAGTGCGGCCTCTAATCTGGGAGAACTGGGTTTGATTCCCCACGCCTCCACATGCAGCTGCTGGTGTGACCTTGGGTCAGTTACAAGCTCTTTCAGAGCAGTTCTCCCACGAGCAGTTCTCAAAAGAGCTCTCTCAGCTCCACCTACCTCACAGAGTGTCTCTTTTGGGGAGGGGAAGGACATTGTAAGCCGCTCTGAGACTCCTTCGGGTAGTGAAGGGTGGGGTATAAATCCAATCTCCTCCTCTTCTTCTTCTTCTGCAGCATCTGTCAAGAAGTTAATGTAAGGGTTGAGAGCAAGATTAACTTTCACAAAGATCTAAGCTGCAAGCTGCAGCTAAAAAAAACCTTGAATGGATTCTTCCCCCTTTCAACTAACAGTTGGAGGTGGTAGAGGCCACAGACAGGTGACAGATGTTCAGCAGCTGCAGGAGAGCAGCACATTCATCATGTGCAGGGATACATTCCATTAAAAGTGAAGGACCATGCAAAATCTCTTTGCAGGAAGCCCATCAGTGCTGTAGGGGGGGCAGTCGAGCCAGCAAGGTAGACTGTTCAGATCCTTCTGTGTGTCTTCTTCTCATCCATTCTGCGGCTATCCCTTTACCGCTGACTGCTGATTTCAGGGATTTCCTTCCTCTGCTCTTCCTCTCTGTCTTTCCTAAACCTCCAAGAGGGCAATGAGTAGTCTCTGGGCGATTCTGCATCTAGCATTTGCTTCACGTTTTCTCAACTGGGGGGTGGGGAAGTGCAGCTCAAAACCACATCCAAATACCTCGGGGCAATTCTGTACTGACTGCAAAGCCACCCCTGAATGGCCATAAAACCGCTATAAATCTATGCAGAAGGTACCATAAAACCCGTTGATCAAAGAGAGTGAAACCGTCTTGGGAGAAGTCCATTTGTCTAAAACTGCAGAACTTGGGCTTCTCCTCTGAATTTGTTCTGCAAATGGGTTTTGATCAAGCAAAATCAATGATCGAACAAAGGTTGTTCGACGTAGAGCGACAGAGATACCAGAGAAGCCTAAATGTGTTGTTGCTCCAGCACCTTATCTCTCTGTCCTGGAGGTGCGCAGTCAACGGAGAGCTTTTACTTCGGCGAGATGGCGAGTCCTTCCCTCTGCAGTTCTAGAGGGGAGACCCAAAAAGACTCCCATGAAGGAGAGGATTTGTTTGTGTGGTACTGGAGAGGTGGAATCAGTTGAGCATGGAATGTTCCACTGTTGCTTCTATCAGGAAGCTCATTCTAATATAATTTCCCCTCTACTTAATAATCTTTCAGGATGTTCTGATCTTTATATTTTAAAGAAACTTTTAATGGGTGCTAATCAACAGGTTACCATTAGCTGCGCCAATTTTTTCCCCAGTAGCCTGTAGAATTCATTGAGAAATTTTATATGCAGATTTTAACTAACTGTTGCCAATAGATCAGACCAATTTTACTTTCTAATGATTTTACTGTAGAGCTTTTATTTTTGACTTGTATTGGCTGTTGGCCAAATAAAGAAATTGAAATTGAAGAGAGTGAAAGCGATATAGCTCAGGGGTGGCCAAACTGCGGTTTGGGAGCTGCATGCGGCTCTTTCACATATATTTTGCGGCTCCCGGCAGGGTCCCCACCTATTTGCTTTCTTTCTTTGTTTCTCTTTCTCTCTCTCTTTCTGTCTCTGTTTCTTCCTCCCTCCCTCCCCCATCTAGTTACTTTCTTTGTTTCTCTCTCTTTTTCTTTCCACCTCTCTCAGAGGCCCCGGTCACATGGAAGGTTTTGGGCCAGGAGAGGGACGGATCGGGGGCGCAGCAAACGGGCGCGATCAAACCACAACATCTGGGAAGCAGTGCGCACCTGTCCCTGATCCAGCCCTTCAGGCCGAAAATCCGCTGTTAAAATAAACCACCTACTGAGGTGGACTTACCAGAAAGGCCGCGGCAAGCGCAGCCGTGGGATCGCCGACTCGTCCTTCTGCCGGCGCATCCGAGGCTCCCAGCCAAACTGCACATGCGCACACATGCGCAGCCGGCTGCCTCGGTCTCCCGTCGGTGGCTTCCTCCCCGGCATCTGATCGTGCCAGGGAGCAACGGCGCGGCGGCTCAGGTGATCTGTGTGATCCCGCCGCCACATGTCTTTTTTGGTGCGGCTCTGAATAGCCGCACTTTGGCCGTGTTTTTTTCTGCCGTGTGGCAGGGGCCTTAGACAAATAAATATTAGCAAACAAATACATGTCATTGGACAAATGAATATCATTATCAATATTTTATTTATTTATTATTTTATTAATTCCATTTATACCCCGCCCTCCCCACGAACAGGCTCGGGGCGGCTTACATTAGTCGGTACCCAGTACCGTAAAACCATATACAAAAGTGAAAACATTTTAAACCTTTAGAACAATCAAATAATCAAAGTGCTAGTGATACTAATTGTCTTTCAGTAATTAAGATGGCATACTATATAGTATACAAACAATTGTTAAATGTTCTTATAAAGTGTTCTTTTTTCTCTTATTCACTTGTGCAGCTTTCTTGTATATGTCTGTATGTTTTGTATTTTCAGGGCCTCTGTTTTAGTAGTAGTATAACCCATTTGGGGTGACTTATTCAGCCAGGTGGGATAGAAGTGATCAGAACAAAGAAACCAAACACCGAACGCCCTCTCCTTCAACAGGAAGTGGCTCGTCACCTGAAACGTGTCTGGCAGAGAGACCACAGACCAGATATGGAGAGAAGGCTTATTCCAGCTGGCAGCTGGATCAGTGTACTGAGAGCCAGCTTCATGTAGTGCTTAAGAGTGGCAGACTCTAATCTGGAGAACTGGGTTTGATTCCCTCCTCCTTTACATGAAGCCTGCTGGGTGACCAGCCTGGACCGGTCACAGTTCTCTCAGAGCTCTCTCAACCCCACCTACCTCACAAGGTGCCTGTTGTGGGGAGAGGAAGGGAAGGAGATTGTAAGGCCCTCTGAGACTCCTTAAGGTAGAGAAAATGGGGTATAAAAAACCACTCTTCTTCATTATCATCAGTCAGGCAGAACTACGTCTCCCATCATGCACTGAATAATGCTGTGCATTATCCATGTTTGACCTGAATGGCCCAGGCTAACCTGATCTTGTCAAATCTCAGAACCTAAGCAAGGTCAGTCATGGTTAGCGCTTGGGTGGAAGACGACCAAGAAGGTCCAGGGTTGCTATGCAGAGGCAGGCAATGGCAAACCACCTCTGACTGTCTCTTTACCTTGAAAACCCCAAGGGGTCATCATAAGCGAGCTGTGACTTGACGGCACTTTCCGCCACCATTGCTGATGCAACTTGTACACTGACAGAGACTATAACACAGAGAGTCAACATGATACTAAAAAGGACAAACTCGTGTGAGGACAAGAAAGATTCTCTAATACCTGGGCATTTCTTATTCCCAGTATATAATAAACCATTTCCAGCTCTTTTAATTACTAATGTTTTGCTGTCCTCCTTTTGCCCAATAATATGGTTTTGCTTTACTCCTTATTGACAGCTCTCTTGTATACCCCTCTCTTATTTTATTTATTTATTTATTTATTTGCATTTATATCCCCCCCAGCCCGCTGGTGGGCTCAGGGCGGGTAACATCATTAAAATAAATACAATTTCTGAGCTGTTACTTTTTGGACGGATGTCCACAATGAGATACAAAAAAATTTTAAATGTACATTTAAAAAAGAACCAGAAATATTACTTTTGGGTCTGAAAATGGAAGAAGTAAATGTCACCAAAAAAACTTTGTTATGGTACCTAATTACTACTGCTAGAATGACTTATGCACAATATTGGAAGCAAGATAAGGTACCAGAAATATGGAAATGGATTAAAAAAGTACTGTTTATGGCTGAAATGGACAAACTTACAAGGAAGCTAAATAACCAAGAATATTTGAAAATGAATTGGGATTTCACAAATAATTTACTATGTTTTGATGAATATTAAAATAGAATACTAGAGAATGATTTAAGGGAAAACTGAAATTTAAGGTTACCTGGTTATGTGAGATAGATACAGATAAGTAAGAACTAAATGTTTAATGATGTTGAGTATTATAAAGTTAAGAGTGAAATTAAGAAAATAAGAAGTAGATAACGGGATAGGAGCATTGCGGGAAGCCAAGTAGGGGGGTGGGGAGGGAGATATTATAAAAACGGGATATGGGAAGAATAAGAATATGAGTGTTGTAACGAAAATGATGAAAATGTTATCATATCCTATTAATAAACCGTTTTAATTAAAAAAGAAAGAAAAAGCCCAGCAGGAACTCATTAGCCTATTGGGCCACACCCCTGATAGTACAGCACATTAGCACATTAGGCCACACCCCCATGTTACCAGAAGTGTGCTCATCCAGCCACACCCACCTTTTGCTTCTTATTCTGTTTACCTTGTTTGTTGTCAAAACCCAGGGCTTTTTTTGTAGCAGGGACTCCTTTGCATGTTAGGCCACACACCCCTAATGTAGCCAATCCAAATGAGTTTCTGCTGTTGGGTGTGGCCTATTATGCTAATGAGTTCCTGCTGGGCGTGGCCAACTCAGGAGCCAGCCAGAACTCCATAGCCAGCCGGAACTCCGTTCCTGTGCGTTCCTGCCCCAAAATATCCCTGCCTGTCGGGAACTGCGCTGGCCCCTGGCTTCAGGTAAGGACAGCCCTGTACAAGGGGCCATTCTGTTAGCTCAAGAGGCAGACTGACCCTTGAAGCACCTGGAAGGACGCTAGGGTCCCCATTACCCAGGTGGGGGCGGGGGATTCCCTGCTTTTGGGGGGTTCTGCCTACCACCAGCCAGATGGGGGGTTCTGCCTACCACCAGCCATTCCCAAACTCACAGTGATGTCCCAAATGCAATGATGTCACATGAAAGTGCAGCAACGCTCTGGTTTTTGGGCAAAACTCTACTGTTTGAGGGCAATGTTACCATGGAGTTTTGCCCTCAAACCAGAGCGTCGCCACACAACGTCCCTGATGTAATGATGTCATTCCCACGTGACATCATCACATCGGGGACATTGCCACATGATGTTGCCGTTTGGGGGCGGAGCCCTGCCCCACTCCCGGAAGGCTCCTGCCCACCTGGCAACCCTTGTAGCCATGTTGACTGCACTACAACAACTACTGGAGGGGGAAATCCCATTCCCAAACAGCGACGTCTCACAGTGATGTCCCGAACGCAATGATGTCACATGAAAGTTATGTCATCATGCCAGGGACGCTGTGCAGCAATGCTCTGGTTTTTGGGCAAAACTCTACTGTTTGAGGGCAATGTTACCATGGAGTTTTGTCCTCAAACCAGAGCGTCGCTGCACAACGTCCCTGATGTAATGATGTCATTTCCACGTGACATCATCACATCGGGGACGTTGCCACATGATGTTGCTGTTTGGGGGCGGAGCCCTGCCCCACTCCCGGAAGGCTCCCACCCACCACCCACTGGTGCGTTGTGAAGACCTGGGAACCCTGAGGGACGCTGTCAGCCAGGACTGAGCTCAGCCTAGAAGCTTTCTGCTGTCCCAGCAGTGCTGCAGTGTCCCTTCATTCAGAGTTGGGCCACAACAACATGGACAAGATGTTGTAAGTCCACTGGCCCTTCAGAGGCCACTTGGCTCCATAGTTTCCATTGCCTCAGATTGGTTAGGTGCTTCCGGGCTAGTAACACGATTGGATGGATTTGGATCCTAGCCCAGGACGAAGCTTTACATTACAGTTCAGTTAGATGTTTCACAACATATCATGCATTCAAGGCAGATTTGAATACACTACACTCAGCCCAGTCACACCTGTGACTGCATTGTGACCCAACAGTGGCTTACAATAATAGTTAAAGACATTTCCAGATAAATCCAAAACTAAAACAGCCATCCCCAAATCTCTCCCCATTCCCTTCCCCCCCGCATTAAAAGATGCCTGCCATTCAAACCTTCCCATAAGCCCCGGCAAACAGGCAGGCCTTGCAGCGTCTCCTGAAGATCTCCAAGGAGGGAGACCCCCTCACCTCTTCACGTAGCCCATTCCACAGAGGCAGAGCCAGGACGGAAAAGGCAGGGGTTCTGGTCAATGCCCGGCCTCCCTAAGCGGTGGGATAGCCAACTGATGGCTGCCTGACAATGGCACACAGGAACACATGGGAGGAGACCGTTCTTCAAACTGAGCGAGATCCCCCCCACCCCCTTAGTCTAGCAAGGTCAGTCTTGACTACTCTGACTGGCAGCAGTTCTTCAGGGTCTAAACTGAGGTCTTTTACAAGATCGACTGCCTGGTCCTTTTAACCAGTGATTGAACCAGGGACCTTCTGCATGCCAAGCAGAAGAAAGCCAGTTTGGTGTGGTGGTTAGGAGCGTGGACTCTAATCTGGGAGAACCGGGTTTGATCCCCCACTCCTCCACATACAGCTGCTGGTGTCACCTTGGGTCAGTCACAAGTTCTCTCAGAGCTGTTCTCTCAAGAGCAGTTTCTGTCAGAGCTCTCTCAGCCCCATCTACCTCACAGGGTGTATGATGTGGGGGAGGGGGAGGAGATTGGAAGCTACTCTGAGACTCCAAGTGAAGGGTGGGGTATAAATCCAATCTCCTCCTCTTCCTCCTCGTCTTCTTCTAGCACAGGGGCCCCCAACTTTTTTGACCCTTTGGAATTCTGATACCGCATGCTGCGAACCAGTATTCCCTCTAAGCTGAGTTAGTGTGAGCTAGCTCACAGTTTTTTAGCCTCCGGCTCACACTTTTTTGTCTTCACTCAGGAAGGATAGCTCCAGAGCAAACGAATTTATGTCATAGTCAAATCACTCGCTCACAACTTTAATGCCAGTCGCTCACAAAGTAAAATTTTTGCTCACAAGACTCCACAGCTTAGAGGGAGCACTGGGCACAGCCATAAAATGGCTGCCACGGGAGGCAGAGTGCCACAGCTTACTTTCAGTCACAGTGCTGTTGCCACAGCAACTTTAAAAAAAACCCTGCACTGCCAATCAAATATCCAATGGCCAATCAGAATCTTTGCCGGGCAAAAACCCCACCTGGCCCTTTCCACTTTCTCAAACACTTGCTAGGCACCAGGAAAGGTTTCAGCTGGCACCTTTGGCACCCATGGGGTATTATGTTGAGGACCCCTGCTCTAGCACCAACCTACTGCCTCACCCCTTGTTCATTCTGTCTTGGTAAGGCTTGGGGCACATGAGGAGGACAGTTATTTTCTTTTGCTTACGAAGGATACGTCAACACTAGTGAGCCACGGATTTAATGGAACAAGCTGTCACAGCCTGACGCAGTTGTGGTAATTTTGCTACTGGGAACTCTCTGCCTCTGTCTTCATGCCGGCAAAAGTACACCACGTCCTATAGGATCATTCTGTCCTTATTTGTTCATGAATAATAACTGGCAGATTAGCTGCGAGGGGGGGGGAGAGGCCGCTTTGCAAACTGCGCATTCTGTTTTCCGCTCTTTCTCCCTGCTGCACCTGGAGTTGGAGCGAAGTGGAAAATGTTGCTCCAGCGCTTGCGGCTATCCGGTTACAAGAAATGCAACAAGAACGCACGCACACAAAAAAAAGTTTATTTTTTTTAAAAAACAACAACCCTGCTTTTACTCCAGCAAGAAGGAAAAAAGTGCACTTAAAAGCAGGTTTTTAACAACAGAGGGATCGATGGCAAACCATCCCGCGTGCATACCTACAATTGTTTCTGAATGTTCTTTTTAGAACTTAAAGAAAACACACACACAAAAACCCAGATGGGAGGTTCTATAACCAAGATTAGGGGCAATGATTTAACTGCTTGGATTTAATTCCTGACATCTGGGTAGCAGTTAGAGCAGGGAGGGAAGTGACGACCAAGAACTGAGGTAGAGAAGTGACAAACTGGCAAAAACAGATACTAGGTCCTTATTCTCACAAATGATTTCTGATACAGATCTTGAGATAAGCATGTTTTAAGGAAGTGTGGGATCTTCTTCCATGTTTAATGGTTGCTTTGTAATACGCATCTTTAGAACTCACTTCTTTTCCAAGGTGTTTTTTTAAAAAATAAATGACATATTGTTATGGCATTATAACAATAGGTCCGTCAGACTCTCTGAATTCCCAGGTTTGATTTTTTTTTAAGTTTTCAGCACTTTTTGCTGAGACTTAGAAATGAAAACTGGAGATTCAGAGAACCCGATAGACAGTTGTAACATAGTAATGATACATCAACTGTTGATTTTTTTTCACAGAGGGGACAGTATTCACCATGAGAGACAGGAGCAGGGGAAATGGTGCCCATGTGGGTGGGACATGGAACATCCAGATGTTCCCATTTACATGGAGACAAGCCCAGGTTCACTGCGATCTTTCCCAAAACATCATAGTAAAGCCAGTTTGGGTAGGATCTCAGGAAAGACGGGGGAGAAATGGAGGAGATACACGGAAGTACCATGATGCTGAGGGGAAGTGAAAAGCCCACTTCCCATCAGCATGCAAGCTAGAGTGAACAACCCGTGTGGAAGTGCCCTTACTAACTGGAAAAGTGCTTGGTTACCCAGCCTATTTCTGTACTGTGCTCTGTCATAGTACACAAAGACCATCTCAGATCACGTTTCAGTGATACTTGAGTTACTCTGAGTGGTGTGACAGACAGACCCAAGTCCATTCCATCTTCCAGTATCTGCCAGTCCCCTTAGTATCCTGGTGGTCTGGACAGAAAGCCAAAATTGGATGGGGGAAAACAGCCGTTGAAATGAAGGCCATCAAATCTGACAGGAAACTGGGAATAAAGTCCCAGATTAAAAGTAAATCCTGAGGTAAAATGTTGTCATAATGCCTCTTCAAAGGGCTAAAGAGTGTATGGCAGAAGCTGAATCAGCTTAGAGTGAATCTAAATCTGCTGAAGCAGAGACGGAAGAAACTTTGGGGGCAGAACAGTTGGAAATACGAAGAATTAGAGGAGAGACTGAAATGGCTAAGTGAATTCAGGAAGTGAGATAAAGACAAAGAGAGGAAGGAAAAGAATTAGAGATATTAAGATTAAAAGAAAGAGAACAAGAAACTGAGAGAAAAGGGAGAGAACAAGGAAAGACATAGAACAAGAGTCTGCTCATTTGGAAAGTGTCAGACACCAAACAGAAAAACAGCAGGAAAGTCAAAGACAACATGAATTAGAGTTTTTAACTTCTGTAACTCTAATTGTCTCATGAACTAGAGAACTGCAGTTACAGGAGTTAAAACTGCGGAAGATCCAACTGAGGGATGAATTGGGAGATCCCAGGTTTAGTGAGGAAGCATTCCCTATAGACCAAGGCTGTGGTCAGACTGGAAGGCTGGTGAGGTATGGTCATGCTGCTGATCTCTCAATTTCATTCGGGAATGGAGAATCTCGGTCAGACACCACACCCTGAGACACTTTTACGGCACGCAGGGCCCGCGGTCGATCATTCCCAGTGTTACAATGAGTCTTCCACGCAGCACAGTTCGAGTTGGGTCTTTTAAAGTGTTCCTGGCGCTTGCGCTTATGTGCACGTCACGAGTAGGAACAACAAACCGTCCTGGAGCGGATTAGACAGTTCAGACTTCCCATCCATTTTGTGTGCGCTCCCATGCGTTCAGACGTCCAGAAACGTAGGATGAATGTGCGGACCTCCATATGCACCAGACTTTCTCCGGTGGCTATTTACTCCGCATCCAACTCGTCATATGATGGGGTGAGTACAACTGGGGCACGAGTGCCAGATGTGGCTGTGTGAACGAGTCCATTTAATCCATAAGGGAACAGCAACTATATTGGGCCAAACTGCCCGTCTGACTACAGACCAAAGGAAATTCCCTCATTATCAGAGAGGAGATAGCACTGAAACCTTCTTTGTGAGTTATGAAAGGGCTTGCAGTGATTTTAAAGTTAAGGATGTTGTGACAGGGAAGTGTGGGGTGGACAGATAGTCCTCAATCAATCCCAAAATCAATGCCGTTGTGAGGAAAGTGGCACTGGGCTGGGGAGGGGGGTCCCCACAAAACAAAACAAATTTCAGGGCTCGCTTCTGTCACACCAAACCATCACACGTGGTCTTTGATGGGACCTTTTTGGAAATTCATCATTATTCCTGTATGACAGCATGGATGCAAAACATAGGGCATACCATAAAGATTGAGGATTGGGAGAAAACGTGGAAATCGGTGAAAGTATTAAGAGCGACGCCATACAAAGAAAATATAATCAAAATGTTCTATAGGTGGCACTGGATGCCAGATAAACTAGCGAAATGCTATAAAGATATCTCAGGAAAATGTTGGAGATGCAAAAGGAATATAGGAACATTTTACCATATATGTTGAAGATGTGAAAAAATAAGTAAATTTTGGAAAACTGTTAAAAAAAATTATAAAAGAGATAATTGATATAGAATTGCAACTCACTCCAGAAACTTTTCTCCTTAATATGATACCAGAAGGAATTAAAAGAGAGTATTTATGAAAAGGTGGAAATAAATGGATGGAAAAGAATGTATAATATATACTCCAACAAATATTATGTAAAAAGAGGAACTTTTCTGTGTGTTATGTTTGGTTTTTTGTAATGGAAAATCCATAAATAAAAAAAAAAAATTAAAAAAGGAAGTTCATCATTATTCTCTCGCTCCCTTCCTCTTAAGACTATGGGCAATAACCCTGTAAATACTACCTACCATTTAATGTCTTCCTGGTACTGCAAGGAAACACACACAGAACTAAGCAGATGATCCTGGGAAAGGCATTTAAAAAGTTGCCAAACAGGTTGGGGTGGAATTGATGCCAGGGCATGATACCCCGCGGCTTTGCTGCAGCCTGTGGGGAGGCGTCTTGCCCTGACCAGGAGAAACCCTGGGGGAATTCCTTGGCCCGGGCAGCTACCTAAGCAATGGTGCCCAATATGCCAATATTTCGGTAGCTGATAAAGCCATTGCATCAGCGGTGAAGAAGAAAGGTAGCAGTGGGTTTGTTCACGCAAGAGTACAAGTAATCCCTGAAACAACAGTTACACAACAGTGGGGAAGTTTGAAGTGGATCTGTTTCCTCTGCCCGGCGTAGCGCTGGCACGATGACAGCTGCGACTCAAGGGAACCTGATAGCATCCCCAGTCGTGCGTCAGTGGAAAAGTTATTTCGTACCAATTTTGTTCTTGTGCAGGCAAAGGGGAGGAGCCACAGAGAAGGGTTATCTGTTGCGCGTGTTTATACATAGAGAGATATAGATCATAGTCGATGCTCCCTCTAAGCTGCAGATACTTGTGAGCAAAAATCCTACTTTGTGAGCGACTGGCGTTAAAGTTGTGAGCGAGCGATTTGGCTGCGGCATAAATCAGTTTGCTGTGGAGCCATCCTTCCTGAGCTAAGATAACGATCTGTGAGCCAGAGGCTAAAAAACTGTGAGCTAGCTCACACTAACTATAGTGCATGTAGGCAGACAGACAGACTAAATATACACCTTTTTGTCTCCATGTATGACTTTTACTCTATAGACATGTGTGTGCATGTCCATCAACTGATGATGTGAAACGGACACAAGTGTGTGCCGCCCACAAAGCTGTTAAGGCCCTTAGCGGTCAGGAACCCACATAACATTAAATAACATTGTATGATTCAGGGATGCTCTAGGCCAGTGGTGGCGAACCTATGGCACGGGTGCCAGAGGTGGTACTCAGAGCCCTCTCTGTGGGCACGCGTGCCATCGCCCCAGCCAGGCCCAGACCATCATTAAAGTGTCGAATTCTCTGCCAAATAATTTTAAGTAAATGAAAGCATTTGGGATTGCTTTCCTTACTTTGTTTGGATCATCTTAAATTAATGTATGAGTTGTTTTTTCTAAAGTAAAACCTCAGTATTCAGGTTAAATTGCCGTGTTGGCACTTTGTGATAAATAAGTGGGTTTTGGGTCACAGTTTGGGCACTCGTTCTCTAAAAGATTCGCCACCACTGCTCTAGGCTGATCCTGCATTGAGCAGGGGGTTGGACTAGATGGCCTGTCTGGCCCCTTCCAACTCTGTGATTCTATGCCGTTTGAACCAATGCCACTCATTGCATTGTTCACCATCTTTATAAACCACACAGCTAACACAATCTCATCTGGATAAGTTACGTGTTTTAGTGCCTAACAGTGCCATCTGTTCTTAGCTTGGATTGTTATAATGTTGATCTGTTTTATTAATTATAATATTGTTTTAACTTGTTGTACTCCGCCCTGAGCCTTGCATGTGCAGGGAAGGGGGGGGCTAGAAATCCAATAATAAAAATAAAATAAAATAACTCTGAGACCGCCTCTCTCAGTATGCCCCCAGTCGAGCGTTACACTCTGGCAGTAAAAACCTCTTGGTGGTCCTTGGCCCGAGAGAGATCCCGCCGTCCTCAAACAGGGCCAGGGCTTTTTTGGCTTGGTGTAACCAGGGCTATTTTGGGGCAGGAACGCACAGGAACGGAGTTCCGGCTGGATCCTGAGTTGGCCACACCCAGCAGGAACTCATTATCATAATAGGCCACACCTAACAGCAGACACTCATTAGGATTGGCTACATTCGGGGTGTGTGGCCTAACATGCAAAGAAGCTCCTGCTACAAAAAAAGCCCTGGGTTTTGACAACAAAGTAAACAGAATAAGAAGCAAAAGGTGGGTGTGGTTGGATGAAATAAACTGTGCTGCCAGGGGTGTGGCCTAATATGCTAATGTGTTTCTGCTATTGGGTGTGGCCTATTATGCTAATACTTTCCTGCTGGGCTTTTTCTACAAAAAAAGCCCTGGGTGGAACTCTCTGCCAGAGAACAACAGTGCCCTGTGGGATCTACTACCTTCCTGCAGGGCTTGTAAGGCAAAGATGTTCCGCCAGGCTTTTGGCGGAGGACAGTGATGAGACAGCAACTAACCTGGCGCTGTCATACCGCCCACCTCCCCTCACCTACCCCCTTAGGAGGCTACGAGGAAACTACAGGGAAGCTGCACTTTCTTTCAAAATTCTGCCATCCTGGAGCAGACTGGGTTTTTTAAAAATCTACTGATTTGTATGGTTTGGTGTGGTGGTTAGGAGCACAGACTCTAATCTGGGAGAACCAGGTTTGATACCCCACTCCTTTACATGCAGCTGCCGGTGTGACCTTGGGGCAGTCACAAGTTCTTTCAGAGCTGTTCTCTCAGGAGCAGTTCTCAAAAGAGCTCTCTCAGCCCCACCTACCTCACAGGGTGTCTGTTGCGGGGAGGGGAAGGGAAAGGAGATTGTGTAAGCCGCTCTGAGACTCCTTTGGGTAGTGAAGGGCGGGGTCTAAATCCAATCTTTTCTTCTCTTTATTGTGATTTTTAACAATCTATATTGGCCCAGGTCACATGGGCCAGATAACACGGGGGGGGGGGGGGGCATGGCTGTT
>NW_015173762.1:141255-145883 GCF_001447785.1 Gekko japonicus
CGCGCGCGCACATGTTCCCGACCGGCTCCCAGAGCAGCAGGACGCTCCCCCGCCGGTAGGATTTTTTCATTTGGCAACCCTACCTGCCCCTGCCCCGCGTTTTCCGGATACTAGTGCACTATCCGAAGTACTTCCCAGATGTTGTGGTGTGATTGCACCCCGAAAATCCGCCTGACATTCGTGCCTTTAGCGCGGCAAATCCTCCGTGTGACCGGGGCCATTATCTATTATACTTATCCCATTGTAAGCAGCCCTGCCCACAGGGAAGCGCGGCCTAAAAGTCTAAATAAATAATCTAATTAATTAAGTCTTTCCAGGTGTCAGAAGACATCTCCTTTTTCTTGAAAGAGCAATCTGTGTATTTTCCTTCCCATTCGTTCGGATGTTCTGAAATGACACCGCATTTCCTATTAAAACACTGGCCTCTGAAAATACTGTGTTTCTAGCCAGGATCTGTAGCTTTGACCAATTTCACACGTGACACGTTCCACTTAGAGAGCTTTTCAGCCGTTCTCCCACTGTGTGTATGAACACGCGAGAAGAAGAAAGGCAGGTCCAAATTCTCTTGTCCTGGGCTTCTGCATGGAACTGTGGCCACAGCGGAAGGCTGGGTTCCGACGACATCACATCAGCACACGAAGCTGCCTTATACTGAATCAGACCATTGATCTATCAGAGTCACTGCACTTTAGACGAGATTATGGACACAGAAGCTAACATTTGTTGTAATGAGGAAGGTCATAAAAATCAAGGGAAGCAAACACAGAGAGATTTCACTTCCCTTCTGCCTCTTGTGAGAAGTCTTGTGCAGGCATGCCCAACCAGAGGAAGTTTTTGCTATCAGCTTTCTTTCTTTCTTTTTTTAAAGCCCCCGGAGGGGATTTTTTATTGATTTTTTATCACTTCAAAAAACTACAACAGAAAAAAGGGAGGGGGAAACTACACATACGGGGGAAAGTAAAGTACCCACTACTATCTAAAAACCCAAGAGAGGAGATCCTCCAACTAGCTTTTATACATCCAGTCTTTTCATCTCTTTTCTTTTTATGAACTGTGTCAAACTTTTAAAAACTTTTTACCCTCCCAGTTTACATTTAACTGCCCAATAACAGTGCCCCCAATCATCCCCAGGAACCAAAGTTCTCAAAGGCACAATTTAGAGTCCTTCAGCCTTTACTTCTTCTTCTCTCTTCTCTTCCGCAACTTGTAGGGACTTTTCGGGGCTGCTGCCCCCTGCTCAGACAAAGAGTCCTCACCAGACGAACCAGTTTCCAGCTCGCCACTGGACCTGCTGTCCTCTTCTTTTTTAATCGCTTTTCCTCTGAGAACACCCTTCTACCTGCTACATAGGATACCCCCCTTCAACTGGCTGCTGCTCCCACCTCCTCCTCCTCCTCCTCCTCCTGCTGTTTCTCCTCCTCCTCTTCTTCCTCCTCCTCCTTCCTCTTCTTCTTCTGCTGCTGCTCCTCCTCCTCTTCTTCCTCTTCTCCTCCTCCTCCTTCTGCTGTTCCTCCTCCTCTTCTCCTCCTCCTCCTCTTCTTCCCCCTCTTGATTTCTCCTTCTTCCTCCCTTAGCTCTCTTATCCCATCTTTCTGTTTTACCCTTCCCCCCCTTTTATGTAAAAAAAAATGGTGACTGTGCCCCTGGTGTGACCCAACTTAGGTTGGCCCTTCAGTCTAGGGCTGCCAGCTCTGGGTGGAGAAATACCTGGAGATTTTGGGAGTGAAGCCTCGGGAGGGCAGGGTTTGGGGTAGAAAGGGACCTCAGCATGGCACAATGCCGTAGACTCCAACACCAAAGGAGCTGTTTTCTCCAGGGGAATCTAATCTCTGTCATCTGGAGAGCAGCTACTGCCAAGCTGGCCTTTTACCATCCCCGGCTGATCAGGCAGTTAGTTCCCGTCCGCGAATGCAACGATTTAGCAACAGTCATCCACACAATGGTCACCTCGAGACTAGACTACTGTAATGCTCTCTACATGGGGCTGCCCTTGTTGCAAATCCGGAAGCTGCAGCTAGTGCAAAATGCAGCGGCTAGGCTCCTGATGGGTCTCCCGTGAGGGAGCACATCCAGCCTGCCCTGAAGGCATTGCACTGGCTGCCGATATCATACCAGATTCGCTTCAAGGTGCTGGTTCTTACCTTTAAAGCCCTTTATGGCCAGGGTCTGACTTACCTGAGGGACCACCTTTTCCCATATATACCCCAGATAGTACTACGGTCAGGGTCACAACATCGATTGGCCCTCCCAGGTCCCAAGGACGCCAGGCTGGTTGTAACTAGGGCCAGGGCTTTCTTGGTGGTGGCTCCATACTGGTGGAATGAGCTCCCGGAAGAGATCAGGGCCCTGTGGGACCTTTTACAGTTCCACAGGGCCTGCAAGACGGAGCTCTTCCACCAGGCTTTTAACTAGGAGCTGCCACCACTATTAACAACTACTATCAATAACATCTGAAATCTGTAGAGCCTGGTTCCTGGTTGATGACCGACAGTCTGTGCGCACCAATCATATCTGAGAAAGATCAGTGAGCTGGAAACTTAAACTACTTATGAAATGCACTCACGTGGTAATGCCACTGTTATGACATCAAAATAAAATAGCTAGCACTTTAATATTGTACTGTTTAATGAACTACTGGCTCTTCGGCTTTGAAACGGAGATGAGCACCGCAACCCTAGAGTCGGACTCGACTGGCTTTCGAGCAAGGGAACCTTTACCTTTACCTTTTAAGTCACCCTGAGCCTGCCTTGGCGGGGTAGGACGGGGTATAAATCAGAAAAAAATAAAATATAATAGTGGGGGATATCTTCATATCCCACCTGGAGGTTGGCAAGTCTACTCTTCATCCAGATTCCTGTCCAGACTGTAGGGTTAACTAGTATGGCTAGTCCAGTACCCACTAGTTAGCAGAGTATTTTAAATAAAGCTACAAATGCAGGAGCGTCTTTTCACCAGTTCACCCAGCTTACAAAGCTACAGAGGGCCACGTTGCAAGTTTAAGACTAATTCTAGTCACTTTATTCTAGAACTACAATCTGGATAGGAAAGTTTAGAGATAGGACACTATTCTACTCTAACTAACTAAGGCTGGATACAGATGGTGAGAGGCCATCTACGTCATGGGGCCAAGATGAGGACAGCGTGTCCTCCCTCTCAGTGCATGCAGGGAGAAGAGAAGAGAATTCTGGGAGAGAATGAATGGAGGGAAGTTTCCCTGAGAATACGATCTACATATCAAAGGGGACAGTGGCAGAAGACTAAACACAGGAAGGAAGCTTAGGGTTTGGCCTCTTTAGCTGTCTAACTCTATTGCCACTTAGTCTGGAAGCTGAGGCATGGGACAGCGTTCCAGTTCTTCACTTCCAACACAGACCCGCCCACTGAAGACCAGTAACCCCAGGGAGATACAAGGGTATCCCCTATGAGGCAAGATTCTGCAGATACCTCTGCAAAGAACCTGACTCTGTTCAGCATATCCTTTTAAACTGCCTGCTGTTTACTCAGCTACATTCACACCTGATTAGTCCGCTCCTCCAACTCTCTAAGGCTGCGACCAATAGAGGTATTGAATTCTTGCTAGCAGACAAAAAACACAAAGTTACTAAGCAGGTGGCAGAGTTCCTGGCAAATGTATTCAGGGGCCAAGAAAAAGAGGGGGAAAAGGAGGGAAGAGGAAGAGGTAAGGAGATGTAGAGTGAGTGAGAGAGAAGAGGAGGAGGAAGAGGAGGAGGAGATTGGATTTATACCCCACCCTTCACTACCCAAAGGTGTCTCAGAGCGGCTTACAAACTCCTTCCCCTTCCCCTCCCCACAACAGACACCCTGTGAGGTAGGTGGGCCTGAGAGAGCTCTTGACAGAAACTGCTCTTTTGCAAGGACAGATCTTATCAGAACTACGGCTTGCCCAAGGTCATCCAGCCAGGTGCAAGTGGAGGAGTGGGGGAATCAAACCCGGTTCTCCCAGATTAGAGTCCACACACTTAACCACTACACCAAGGTGTGTCTATCCTCTTCAGATAGTTAAGCTTCTTATTGTAACTGTTTTAATTACTGTGATATTCGAGATTACTGTTCCGAATTTTTATCTTTACTATGTACAGTGTTACAAACTGCTGTACTCCGATTGTTTCCCTTTGTTGACATATGGGTTGATTTGTACTGCTATTCTTTTTACAGAGTTATTGTTATGCCAATAAAGGTTATTGGAATTGGACCAGTGACCCATAACACAGTTGTGGAACACATGAAGGTCCATGGTTCAACCTCCATCTGCAAAGTCTTCAGGAGAGGGGCTGGGAAAAACCTCTGCTGGAATCTTTGGAGTGGTGTGACCGATCAGGCAATAGGGGAGAGGGGCTACACTGGTCTGACTCAATCAGGCCCCGGTCACACAGAAGGTTTTGGCCCGGGAGAGGGACGGATAGGGGGCGCAGCAAACGGGCACGATCTCACCGCAACATCTGGGAAGTGGCGCGCACCCATCCCCGATCCGTCCCTAAAGCCAGAAAACCCGCTGCAAAAAAGAACCACCTACAGAGGAGGGCTTGGATCGCCAGCACCCCCGTCGTCCGGAGCAATCCAGGCTCCCGGCCGAACTGCGCATGCACACACATGCACAGTTCGGCTGC
>NW_015173762.1:146015-152033 GCF_001447785.1 Gekko japonicus
TTGCCCCTGCCCCCCCCCCCCCCCCGTGCGGCAGGGGCCTCAGGCCGTTTTTGAAAATGCACCTGGAACCACTGATGGACACGTTCCTGCAAGAAGAAGATCATCAAGAACATACTAACCTATTTCTAATTAACAGAAGCAATTACATCCAGCAGTTAGCTGAACTGCTGAACAGCCTTGCATTCGACCAGTCCTATTATTAGACCCACCTGGCAACAATAAACTGTACAAAACCAAGGCAGACTCTTTCCAAACGACATGGCAGGCAGTAGCCTGTATCCAGCCACACCGTTCCAAAGGCTTAAGGGCACTTAAGGGGAGGTGGCCATCACCCACTGCAACCCTCCAGATTTTGTACCTGGAACTCAGCAAACTGTCAGAAACAACATTGTGGGACTCTATAGAGGAAGGAGGGATTGGCAGAAATTGATTCCCTCTCTTAAGGGTTGGCAACTCTAGGTTGGGACATTCCTGGAGATTTGGGGGTGGAGCCTGAGGAGGATGCCATTTGGGGAGGGACCTTAGTGGGGTATAATGCCCCCCTCCCAAGCAGCCATTTGCTCCAGGAGAACTGATCTCTGTAATCTGAAGATCAGATGTAGTTCTGGGAGTAGAAAAGAGCAAGAGTCCAGCAGCACCTGAAAGACCAACAAAATAGGTGGCAGGATATGAGCTTTCGTGAGTCACTGCTCACTGCTTCAGATCAGATCTGAAGAAACAGAGCTGTGAATCACGAGCTTCTACCCCTGCCACATATTTTGTTGGTCTTTAAGGTGTGACGGGACTCTTGCTCTTTTCTACTGCTACAGACAAACATGGCTACCTATCTTGACCTAATTTCAGGAACAGCCTTACAGTTATGCGCCCATAAGTCTTCTGGATGTGGTTGGGTCCCAGCCGGCATTTTTGTGCATACGCCTTAAAACAATCATAAAGGACAAAAACGGTAGGGACCTAACAGAGGCAGAAGAGATTAGGAAAAGATGGCAAGAATACACAGAAGAACTATACAAGAAAGACCTCGATGTCCTTGACAACCACGACAGTATAATCACTGACCTTGAGCCAGACATCCTGGAATGTGAAGTTAAATGGGCCTTAGAAAGCATTACTAACTAACGCCGGCTGTTTAATATTTGGACTGTGTATGGCTATGAATCCAACGGGGATTGTGAAGGAAAATAAAAGTTTGAATTGTGACAGCGAAAAGTGCCTCATGAGCGCTTATAAAAGTCAACAATTGAAGAGGAGAATCCAGCGAAGAGATTGGGAGCGGATAAAAGCGAAATTGAAATTAATACCATTCTCAAAGCTGGAGATCTCCGGGCATGGCATGAAAGGAAGACGACTTATAGCACAGGAACTGAAAGAGTTAACAGCGACCCGAAGGAGGAGGGGAAGAAGCCGGAGGGAGAGAAAAACAGAGGAAGCCCCTCCCATCACTGAGAGTGGGAAAGTAACCAGCACGTAAAAGAAGCGGTTTTGAATGTGCCCTGAAGAGACTTTTTAACAGAAATTCAAAGGAACATTACTAACATACTAATACAGAAAGTAACTGGAATGGAAAAAAGATGTTTGACAACACGCAGAAGAAGCCTTTGATGATTGGACATTACTAACAGTTTAATCTAACAGTTAACAGATCACTCAGCTTTCTCTTCGTCCCACTATATACCTTCCTTATTTTTCTTTTTAAGCGAAACTCCTCCCCTTTTTAGGGGAGTCAATAAAATCTTTATACAAAAAAAAGAAAGCATTACTAACAACAAAGCTAGTGGAGGTGATGGTATTCCAGCTGAGCTATTCAAAGTCTTAAAGAGATCAAATTGCCAACATTGGCTGGATTATGGAGAAAGCAAGAGAGTACCAGAAAAATATCTACTTCTGCTTCATTGACTATGCTAAAGCTTTTGACTGTGTGGATCACAACAAACTATGGCAGGTCCTTAAAGAGATGGGAGTACCAGACCACCTCACATGTCTCTTGAGAAACCTGTATAAGGGCCAAGAAGCGACAGTTAGAACCGGATATGGAACAACTGATTGGTTTAGCATAGGAAAAGGAGTACGACAAGGATGTATATTGTCGCCTTGCTTATTTAATATATATGCAGAGTACATCATGCGAAATGCTGGCCTGGATGAATCACAAGCGGGAATTAAGATTGCTGGGGAAAAGATCAACAACCTCAGATATGCAGACGATACCACTCTAATGGCAGAAAGTGAAGAGAACCTAAAGATCCTCTTGCTCAGGATAAAAGAGGAGAGCGCAAAAGTGGGCTTCAAGCTCAACATAAAAAAAACTAAGATCGTGGCATCCGGCCCCATCACTCCTTGGCAAATAGAAGGGGAAGTCGTGGAAGTAGTGACAGACTTCACGTTCCTGGGATCCCAGATCACCGCAGACTGTGACAGCAGCCATGAAATTAAAAAACGCCTGCTCCTTGGGAGGAAAGCGATGGCGAATCTCAACAGCATGATAAAAAGTAGAGACATCACCCTGCCAACAAAAGTCCGCACGGTCAAAGCAATGGTATTCCCAGTAGTCATGTATGGCTGCGAGAGCAAACTTCAGAGGACGGCGGCAGACAGGAAGGCCTGGCGTGATCTGGTCCATGGGGTTGCGAAGAGTCAGACTCGACTGTGCGACTGAACAACAACAAATTTATGGCAGGCAATCCCCTTGTGGCAGAGTTGGGTATTGCGGCCTTTTAAGAGATCCCAAATGGAATCTTGCTCTAGTTCTTTGGCTGAATAAACCCACTCCTGCTATGAGGAATGGTGGGATCCTGGAAACATCTGGCATTGGGTCACTCTTTATAATATTCCCACAAGCAAAGTTGCTTTAATTTTTCTTGACAGAACGAAGCCGTTGACGCACTGCTCCAGACTGTAAATAAGTGGTTTCGGTCGAACTTCCTCAGGACTATAGATAGACTGGAACCAAAGCCTTCAAATATTATACAAAGCAGAAGAGAAGCCTCTAATTAGGTTAAACAGCTGCCTCGTTTCTTTTCAGCTTGGCAAAATGGTTCTCACCATACAAACCAGAGTCTCAGTGAGGTAACTTTAATTGCAGACAATTTACTAGTGTCTCTTTTACTAATAACATCAGTGAAGATTTGAGAGTGGAAATTTCACATTAGGATTTCTTTGAAGAGACAGGTGCCCAAACAGAAAAAATAACATTGGCTGTTCCTACATTATCATGACTGTATGAAAAAACGAATGTAACAATACGCTTTCCCTGATGCATATAAGGTAGAGGATGATTGCATAAGACCCTGCACTACTGATGTCCACTGAGACCAGCTACATCATAAAGAGATCTGATTTCAGAAATGTGTCTTAAGATTAGTGGAGAGGGTTGTGGCCTAATCATAAATGCAGGTATTTGTAATTATCTGTATTTTTTTTAGCAGAACTTACTTTCATGGAAGTAGCCATTGCATTGATGACCTGGGCTACATCTTATCAGATCTTGGAAGCTAAGCAGGGTCAGTCCTAGTTAATATTCGGTAAGACCATCAAGGAATTCCAGGGTCTCTATGCAGAGGAAGGCAATGGAAAACCACCTCTTGCCTTGAAAACCTTATGGGGTTGCTGTAAGACAGCTGCGACTTGATGGTGCTTTACACATACACACTTCCGCGGAAACAACTTTAGGATCTCCAGTTTAGGCTGCAGGACAAAGTACACCCACTTGAAATTGCGTCTTGTATAAATCACTTGTTTCCAAGTAACGTATTTAGGATTATGTAGTGTATGCTGACCACCACCGGGGGCCAGCGAACAGCCAGAGCTTGGCTCTGGAAGAACAATGGGGACTAGGCTCCTAGTCCCTCCACTGGGGAACCAATGGGAACCATGGCGGGAGATTCAAACCCACCAATGGTGACCAGGGGTGTGTCCCCAGGTATGTATATAGTTGGCCTGCCGGCCGTTTGTTCCTTGTTCTTGTTGTGTACCAAATAAAGCGTGCCATGCACCACGTCGTTGTCGGTCGTTTATCCATGCGGCAACCCACTACGTAACAGATTTGTGTGCCGAACAGTTAGGCACAGACGTAAATACAGCGTGAATCAATAAATCATTTAAATATTCATTTGTTGTTGTTGTTCAGTTGCACAGTCGAGTCCGACTCTTTGCGACCCCATGGACCAGATCACGCCAGGCCTTCCGGTCTTCTGCCATCCTCTGAAGTTCGCTCAATTTCATGTTCGTTGCATTGATGACACTGTCTAACCATCTCATCCTTTGCCGTCCCCTTCTTCTTTGACCTTCAATCTTTCCCAGCATCAGGGTCTTCTCCAGTGAGTGCTCCCTTCTCATTTGGCGGCCAAAGTATTTGAGCTTCAGTTTCATTATCTGGCCTTCCAGGGAACAGTCAGGGTTGATTTCTTTTAGGATTGGCTGATTTGATCTCCTTGCAGTCCAAGGGACTCTCAAGAGTCTTCTCCAGCACCATAGTGCAAAAGCATCTATTCTTCGGCACTCGGCCTTCCTTATAGTCCAACTCTCGCAGCCATCAGCATGACAGAATGCATGATTGCTGCCTTGTGTTCTGTTTCATTGACAATCCCCTCGCCAACTCTTCTGTTTAATATCTCTTTATTGTTCCTCCCGCCTCTCCCTCTCTCTTCTCTCTCTCTCTCTCTCTCTCTCTCTCTCTCTCTCTCTCAGAAAAGTTGTGCAGCGACTGCCTGCTGTGAAGGCTCAGGAAGCAACAGCATCTTTTAAAAGTGTCCCTTTTCATATCCACCTGCCATTTTTATGCTTTCTGCTCAGTCCTACTGATTCTCTTGGGGCTGCGGTGGGTCAGAGGTTAAGATGCTGAGCTGCAGTTTGGCAGTTCAAGACCCGAGTGCGGCGTGACGGAGTGAGCTCCTGTCTCTGGCTCCAGCTCCCGCCAACCTAGCAGTCTGAAAGCAAGAAATTGCAATTAGATAAATAGGTACCGCTTTGGTGGGGAGGTAACAGCATTCCATACGCCTCAGCGTTTAGTCATTTATTTATTTTATTTTATTATTAAGATTTATACCCCGCCCTCCCCGCAGAGCAGGCTCAGGGCGGCTTACAAGGGGCAAAGCCCATATAAAACAGATAAAAACAATAAAAACATTAATAACAATTAATAAAAATTGTACTCAATTTAACATGATGGTCTCCGGATACATGCAAGATGGTAACAGACAGTTCTCCAAGGATGATGTTATCCTATAGCTCAATCAAGTAAATCCAGTGGTATCGGTCATGCAGAAATTGTGGCAGATCTTCATGGGCCATCCTTAACCCCGATGTTATCCACCTCATCGGTGGCGGTGGTAGTCGTGGCCCCTATGTGAAAGCCTGGCGGAAGAGCTCCGTCTTACAGGCCCTGCGGAACGGCATAAGGTCCCAAAGGGCCTTGATCTCCTCCGGGAGCTCATTCCACCAGGTAGGGGCCACCACTGAAAAGGATCTGGTCCTAGTCATGGCGAGCCTTGCCTCCCGGGGGCCTGGAACCACCAGCCGATGTTGTGCCCTGGACCGAAGTGCTCTTGGGGGTATATATGGGGAAAGGCGGTCCCTCAGGTAAGTCATGCTGACAACATGACCACAGAAACATCTTCGGACAGCATGGCTCTTTGGCTTGGAAACGGAGATGAGCACCGCCCCTTAGAGTTGGATTTGACTGGCTTTCAAGCAAGGGAAACCTTTACCTTTATTGATTCTCTTACATGAATACATACAATGGAGCTGCCTTATCCTGAATCAGACCTTCTGGTCCATCAGTGTCAGCTGTGTCTTCTCTGACAGGCAGTGGGTTCTCCAGGATTTTAGACAAAGGTCTTTCCTGTCACTGCCTTATCCGATCCTTTTAGCTGGAGACGCCGGGGATTGAACCTAGGGCATTCCGCTCCGGCAGTAAAGAGCCCGGGGGGCGGGCACATGCAACAAGCCCCACCCCCTGCTCCCAGCAGCCCTCAGTCAGAGCAAGAAGCAGCCAGGTAAGCTGCAGAGCACCACCCCCGG
>NW_015173762.1:152247-159997 GCF_001447785.1 Gekko japonicus
CATTGATTTTGTGTTATTGTTAGAGGAAGGGGTTTGGGGGGGGGGGGAGGTGCCGGAACTCTCAAGAGGGAAATGAAGTTTTTGACCTGTATACTGAAAACTCACGAACTTTTAGATATTTTTAAAAGGATTTTGTCGAAGAGGTTCCGGAACGCCATTCCGGCACCTTCCCACAGAAAAAAAAGCCCTGGATAGGTTTATCACCAGTATGTGGAGCAGTGTGTGATTTTCAAATTTTTCTGTCTCCAGCCCCAGAAGGGACCATCTCTGTTCCAGAGATATGGAGCTAGGGAACATGGTGCATTTGGGGAATTATCAAACTAATTATCACTGGAAGAAGCTGGCTCAATACTTACTTTAAGACCTGGAACGATGCCCTTCAATTTTCCCCAGAACAGTCCATTTCCATTAATGCTCAGAACTAGTTTGGTCTTCCAGTGTTAGTCAATTGGGTTTTTTTTTAATTTATGTATTTACTTCATTTATACCCCAGCTTTCCCCCCAGTGGGGCCCTAAATTGGTTTACATCATTCTCCTCTCCTCCATTTTATCCTCACAACAACCCTGTGGGGTAGGTTGGGCTGAGAGCGACTGGTCCAAGGTCACCCATGAGCTACCATGGCAAAAGGGACCTACCTACCTGAGGGACCACCTTTCCCCACATTCCCCAGAGAGCACTACGATCAGTGTTGCAAAATCGTCTGGCCCTCCCTGGCCCTAAGGACGCCAGGCTGGCATCGACCAGGACCAGGGATTTTTCTATGGCAGCTCCAACTTGGTGGAATGAGCTTCCGGAAGAGATCAGGGCCCTGTGGGACCTTTCCCAGTTCCACAGGGCCGCAAAAACGGCGCTCTCCTGCCAGGCATTTAGGTAAGGAGCGGCATTTCATCATATATGCCCTGTGCCGATATTATTTCCAGCCCGAGTCTGCTGATAGTGGAACTTAACACTGAATGTATGTTTCCATATGCACTTTACCACAGCTATACCACCATCACTATGTAAATTGTTTTTAATAACTATGTTGTGTGTTTTATATTGATATTTATACTGTTGTTTTATTTATTGCACTCTTATGTAAGCCGCCCTGAGCCTGCCTCGGCGGGGAGGGTGGGGTAAAAATCAAATAAATAAATGGGTAAATAAATAAATAAAGCAGGGACTCACATCTGGGTCTCTCAGATCCTAATCCGACATTCTAGCCACTGTGTCCCACTGGCTATATTTGGTTTATTACTTTTTAATCCCATCCCTTCTTGAAGGAGTTGTGGGGGGGGATAGTGTAGATCGTTCTTCATTTTCACCAATCTCTTCTTCTTCTTCAGGTAGTTACCCCTGGGAATTGTGGGAGAGAGTCCATGTGTGTTTTACCAATTTGCAAACCATGTTGAGGTGATAAAGCCACAAATCCCTATGATAATCCAATTTAAAATTCAAGGTATGAATTCCCCCGACTGGATGTGCAGGGAAAATCCAAACCAAAGCTAAAATTCGTTTTCAGATGTCTGCTCTCAGATGAATTAAGGGATCTTGTAATAGCCAGTCTGATAGAGAACCAAAAAATAATGCATGCAAGGGGTGAGGTGCCCCAAAGTTCTTCACTGATGACAGATAAATTCAGTTGGAGCAGATGAGTGGAAAGCCATGCCCACAGTATACCATGTGTAATTCTTTAGGTGCACTAAAATTAGTGATTCATCAATTTCCAGGTTTTTATTCCTTAAATCTGAACAAGGTAAGGGAACCTGGAGGAAGACATAGAGGGGATGCTTATCAAATTTGCAGATGACACGAAGCTGGGTGGGATTGCTAATTCTGAAGAAGACAGAATCAGGATTCAAAATGATCTAGGTAGGCTGGAACAGTGGGCAGAGACAAATAAAATGAATTGCAATAAAGAGAAGTGTGAAGTCCTACCCTTAGGTATAAAAAAATCAAAGGCACAGACTTGGCTTGACAGCAGCACATGTGAAAGGGATCTAGGTGTTCTGGTTGATCACAAGCTAAACATGAGCCAGCAGTGTGATGTGACTGTGAAGAAAGCTAATGCAATCTTAAAATGCATTAACAGAAGCATTGTGTCCAGATCACCGGAGGTAGTAGTCCCGCTCTATTCTGCTATGGTCAGGCCTCACCTGGAGTACTGTGTCCAGTTTAGGGCACCACATTTTAGGAAGGATGTTGACAAGCTCGAGCGTGTCCAGAGGAGGGCAACCAGAATGCTGAGAGGGTTGGAATCCAAGTCTTATGAGGAAAGGCTGAAAGAGTTGGGTACGTTTGGCTTGGGAAAGAGAAGGCTTAGAAGAGACATGATTGCAGTCTTCAAATATTTGAAGGGCTGTCATGTAGAAGATGGAGCAGATTGCAAGACTAGATCTAATGGGTGGAAATTACAAGGGAGTCGTTACCAGCTAAATATTCAGAGAAACTTCCTAACTGTAAGAGTGGTTGAGCAGTGGAACAGTCTGCCTCAGGAGGTGGTGGATGCTCCTTCGCTGGACGTTTTCAAGTGGAGGCTGGACGACCATCTTTTGGGTATGTTGTAGGTCTATCTTTCGGCTATGCTCCTGCAGAGTGCAGGGGGTTGGACTAGATGACTTGCAAGGTCCCTTCCAACTCTAATATTCTATGATTCTAAGTCTATGCTATGCTATTTTTACATTTTTACAAGTGTTACTCCAATAAAATAATTTCCACATAAAGCTTTGAATGAGTTTGCATATAGCACTTAAATCACACTTGACTCACCAATCAAATATCTCAGTTCAAGTACTTCTTGTTCTTGGAACATAAATTTAACATAGGGAACGTTTTTTAAAAAGTTACTAAGTACAAGTCAAAATAAACATGCTAAAGCAGAATCACATTCTGGAAAAGTTTCCAATTCTATTTCCCCCCCAGAAACCCAGATCATTAACTATCAGTGATCCAAGAACCTTACAAAGGCAATGGGATGGGAAACTACTATCCAGTGCAATAAATATTAAGACAGAACACTAGATCATAGTGTGCTTTCACACACGCTAGATCAGGGGTGGTCAAACTTGCTTAACGCAAGAGCCACACAGAATAAGCATCAGATGTTTGAGAGCCGCAAGACATCAACAAATATTACACACGTTTTTATTGGAAAATATGCAGATTTTCTTCTTATTAACATTAAATGAGACTGCCAAAAATAAAAACAAAAGAGGTAAAAACAGATATTGATAATGATATTTATTTGTCTGAGAGAGAGAGAGAGAGAGAGAGAGAGAGGTGGAAAGAAAGAATGAAAGAGGTGTTAAGGGGGGGCAATAGAAGCCCAGCAAAACAGAACCAAAGTCCCTAAGAATCTTTGCAGTAGAAACTAAAGGAGGGGGATTTTTGCAAGCCCAACAGAACCAGTGCAATGTGCCCAAAAGAACCCAGTGCCACTGTGGCAATGTAAGCTTAAAAGGACTGGTCTCAAAGCAGAGTGTCACAAGAAATCCAAGCCAGGGGTGGGGGAGACAGTTTTTCAAGCCCAGCACAACCAGTTCAGTGCACAGAATGCCCAGCAGAACTCAGTGCCACTGGCATTGTAAGCTTAAAAGGATTGATTTCCAAGCAGTGTCACAATAAATCCAAATGTGGGGGAGGGGATTTACAAGCTCTGTGCAAGAAAATGGGAAGAAAATACTAAGGAAGGCTGGCAAATGGGCGGACCTCTTGAAACTGACAAGACTAGTTTGAAAATGGCAAGAGCAGCAGGAAAAAAAAAGAATGCCACAGAAGTCCCCAGACACATAAACAAAAAGGAAAAGGGGGGAAAGTCCCTGGGAGCCTGCAATGCTGACTCCTGATCTTCCTAGAAAACTCCAGATCTTTCTGAAAACTCCTGGATATCTTTGGGATGCTGAAATATACCTGAAAAATACCAATAAGGTATTGTTCAGGTATATTTTTGCTTGGACGTATCTGAATGCATACCCCTAGAGTGAACGCATCTGACTGAGGAGAAATCTATGCCCGTGCTACTTGACATGGAATCAAGGGAAGCATCGGTATCGTTCAGGTATACTTTTGCTTGGATGTATACCCCTAGAGTGAACCCATCTGACTGAGGAGAAATCTATGCCCATGCTACTTGACATGGAATCAAGGGAAGCATATTCACGTTTAACTGGAGGTTTTGCAAGATCTGCTTTGAGAACTATTCAAATGGATGCTTTTCCTCGGCAACGTGTGTCATTTCAGGCATGAATATAGGGCTGGTCCACTGGAAGGTGTTTAGGATGCAGTGTCAGAAACACCTACCACAGATGAGGTAAAGGAATATGATTTTCTCTACCACCAGGCAGCACCTATGTAGTCACATTACAGTGGAGATCCAGAGTTCAGTGTGTATTTGGCTACTGTAATGTGTCTGATCCAGGCGTGGACGATAGCCACATTCAGGTGTCCACACAACAAACGGTCCGGTTTATTAACACCTCAGAAATGCCTCAACAAAGAAGGCTGTACACTAAGCAGAGACAAACAGAGGGCTCTCTGCCAAGATAACACTAGCCTAATAAATACTTTATACCTGTGCTGAGAAACTGCTCCTGTCAAAGGGACATTGCATCACAGCTACTGCATAGTAAGAGGAGTTTTTAATGTGGAGGTAGAGAGCACCCACCAATCATCTTCAAATGGTCCAGAGACCCTACTGAGGAGCATGTGTGTGGCATCACAGTCACGTGACAGGAAGAGAAGTAGACAGAATAATGACTGCACGAGAATCAAGGGGAGGCCAAGGGGAGGCAACTGAGACAGACGGGGACAGCAAACCACAGCTGAACGGCAGGAGACATGCCACAATGAGGAGCAGGCCAAGGGTCAGCGCCATGGAGGGATCCTCTAGGCTCGCCAACTTTGGGTTGGGAAATTCCTAGAGATTTGGGGGTGGAGCCTGTGGAGGGCGGTGTTTGTGGAATGACATTGGTGGGGTTATAATGACATAGAGTCCCCCCTTCCAAAGCAGCCATTTTCTCCAGGGGGACTATTCTCTGTAGTCTGGGGATCAGTTCTGGGAGCTCTTCAAACTCACCTGGAGGTTGGCAACCTTTGTGGCATGGCCAGGGGTCATTTCATAAAAAAAGAGGTGCAGGAGCTCATTAGCATAACTCATTTGCATATGACACACCCCCTGACATCACCAGAAGTGTGTCAGAAGGCAACACCCACCACTCATGCTCCACTGGACTGTTTCGGATTGCTAGCTATTGGGGGGGGGAGTGCAGATCTGTCCTTGCAGAAGAGGGAGATCTTGTACCTGAATAAAACTTGGTCTTAAAGGTGCCACTGGACTGTTTTGGACTGGGGGGGCAGGGGGGGCTCTGCAGCTTACCTGGCTGCTTCTTGCTCTGACTGAGGGCTGCTGGGAGCAGGGGGTGGGGCTTGTTGCATGTGCCCACCCCCTGGGCACTTTACTGCCGGAGCTCCGCTCCTGTGCGCTCCTGCAGGAAATGACCCCTGGGCATGGCCTACCAGTCCTGTTGCTGTCCCCAGCTTGCATGCAAGGAGAGGAACATCTACACAAGTCTATAAGCAGCAAATAAGACGAGGAAAGAGGCCAGCTCTAGAAGGGGTAGCAGCACAGCAGCTGGGAGCACTGTAGCCCACCTGAGGGTCCCAGACCACGTACGGAAGGCCACTGAAGAAGCAACCTCACATTCCACCCACTCCTTCACTGGTTGTGGGAAACGGCTTCCAGTGTCCCACACCTTCTTGTTCAGTGGGGTGGTGGTGGTGTAGGGTTGCCAGATCCAGGTTGGGAAACTCCTGGTGATTTCGGAATGGAGCCTGGGGAGGCCAGGGACATCAGTGGGGTGCCATTCTATGACCGAATCCACCCTCCAAAGTGTCAGTGCTCTCCAGGGGAACTGATCTCTGTAGTCTACAGATGAGCTGTAATTCCGGGGTGGTGGTGGTTTCCCCAGGTCCCACCTGGAGGCTGGCATCTCCAACACCGACCGACCCGCCTCCTGCAGCACTAGGGATACCACCCTCCAAGTGGGACCTCCCCTCTCCCCCGGAATTCCAGCCCATCTCCAGACTACAGAGATCAGTTCCCCGGGAAAAAACTGATACTTTGGAGCAATGTTCCCTCTAAGCTGTGGAGTCTTGTGAGCAAAAATTCTGCTTTGTGAGCTACTGGCATTAAAGTTGTGAGCGAGCGATTTGGCTGATGCATTAAATTAGTTTGCTCAGGAGCCATCCTTTCTGAGCTAAGACAAAAATCTGTGAGCCGGAGGCTAAGACCCTGTGAGCTAGCTCGCACTAACTCAGCTTAGAGGGAACACTGCTTTGGAGGGGTAAATTCTAGGGCATTATACCCTGCGCGCTTCCCACGGGCCGGGGCGGGGGTGGGGGAATAGAGAGGCGAGTGGCGTCACGGCTCCGTCTCCCTCCCTTCGCGTCACGACGACCAGGAGACCCTCGCCCGCCGCCTCCGCCGCCCCGCATTCAGACGAATCACGCGCTGACGTGGGGCGCGCCGGAGAACACGCGTGGGCGGCCCTCGCTGCCTCTCCTCCTCCTCCTCCCCGCGTTTGCGTGTGACTCAGGCCGCCCCGAGGCAGGGGAGAAGGGGCGTCTCTGGCGCTGCGCCTTCCCGGCGTGCGGAGGACGTGACTGCGCGGCTCCGGCTGGAACACGGCGAGATGCCGCCTCTTGCCTAGTCACGAGATGCCTTCCTCGGCCTCCCTTCCCGCCGTACGACCGACCTTGGCAGCAGCCGTGGCGCTTCTGTATTGACGCCTCGAGGCCGGGCAGAGGATGAACTTTTGCACTGCATCCAGCACGCCTCCAATGCGCCGGCGGACGGCTGCCCTGGTGGATCGGAACGCGCCCTCCGTTAAAAACAAACAAGCAAACCCGCACCTAGAGTGGTGTTCTAGCCTAGCCCATTCATCACCCTATGGCAGGGGGTGTCTTATAGCCCGGGGATCCAAGGATTGTCTGCCAGGCTGAAACTCTGTTCGTTTGTTTTTGTGGCGAGCTAGGTTGAGCTGCGGTGGCTCAAGTGGTTAAGACGCTGAACTGCAGGCTCTGGAAGGTCTGTACTTCAGCAGTTCGGGACCCGGGTGCCGCATGACGGAGTGAGCTCCCGTCTCTAGTTCCAGCTCCTGCCAACCTAGCAGTTCGAAAGCAAGAAATTGCAAGTAGATAACTAGGGACCACTCCGGTGGGAAGGTAACAGCCTTCCGTGCGCCTCGGTGTTTAGTCATGCCGGCCACATGACCACGGGAACGTCTTCGGACAGCGCTGGCTTGGAAACTCAGATGAGCACCGCAACCCTAGAGTCGGACTCGACTGGCTTTCGAGCAAGGGAACCTTTTACCTTTACTAGGTTTATTTTGACTGGCTGGCCCAGGGTCACCCAGCTGGCTTCAAGTAGAGGAGTGGGGAATTCGAACCCGGCTCTTCAGATTAGCGTCCCCCTAGCTTTCTCTCCACTATGCCACTTTCCTATTTACATTATGTGAACGCCCCCTCCCCCTGTCTGTGCAGCCCGGCCACTTCCATCATGAGAATTAGGTCAGAAGGAAGTTTTTCCAGGCTGTGGCTGCCCTGTGGCAGCCCCGGGGAAGAGTACCAAAGTAAGCAGACAGATGACTGGCCAGGGCAGCAGTTTAGCTAGTACTTGTCATATTGCTATACCAAATGCTACTGGGCATGTTCAGTCCCAAGGGGCATGCTCAGTTTGGCAACTGATGCCCTCTGACCTTTTCTTGCCCACAT
>NW_015173762.1:160734-166917 GCF_001447785.1 Gekko japonicus
TTTGAGTTTAATACTCTGGAGAATGTGGACAAAACATGGCAAAATTAGGCCAGGCAAAATCAGAGACCATGTAATATGTGTGTTGTTGAGAACATAAGAGATGCCAATGTTGGATCAGGCCAAAGGCCCATCCAGTCCAACACACTGTATCACACAGTGGCCAAAAATACCAGGTGCCATCAGGAGGTCCAGCAGTGGGGCCAGGACATTAGAAGCCCTCCAACTGCTGACCCCCCCCCCAAGCACCAAGAATACAGAGCATCACTTGCCCCAGAGTCCCTATCTATACCTTGTGGCTAATAGCCACTGATGGACCTCTGCTCCATATGCTTATCCAGCCCCGTAGCTAGGGCTTTTTGGGGGAGGGGCCCTCAGGGGTGGTGGAGCTCATTAAATCAAAGTTAATTACATTAACTCACTTTGGGGCCAGCCCAGGGGGGAGTGGTCCCTGGAAATCATTGTGACCTCTAGCCACTCCTACTGGGACATGGAGGACCTTCAGAGAAGCGGCTTGATAGCCTACCTCTGGCCTCCTGACTCGCATCTGGCCTCCTGACTCTGGTATTCTTTGGAGGTCTCACATCCAAATACTCACCAGGGTCAGCCCTGCTTAGCTTCTGAGATCCAATGAGATCAGGCTTGCCTGGCCTATCCAGGTCAGGACATGAATGTTAGTTTTTAATGAGCAAATAAGATTGAAATTTACAGAGGAGAGAGAAAATTACAATGACCAATCATTTTGGGAAAATCTGCAATCTGGTAGAAGAACTGAGGAGCCAGCGATGACAGAACAAGCTAGGTGCTTTCCATTGTAGCCTGGGCGGCAGTTAGGTGATGGTCCATTCCATTGAGAAAGCACGCTTATAATTTGACGCCCCTGATCTTCAAAGTGCAGGTGCCCTACCTTGAGATGTTCCCAGGGGACCACAGAGAGGCCTGAATTGTGCTGCTTTGCCCTCCACCTTTCTGCAGGAAGGACAAATGTCTGCAGAAACATTCTTGAAATCGGAACGGTGTGCATTCCCTTTGGGAAGGGGACAGAGGAAAGGGGGTACAAACGGCCCATTTTCATACTGCTTCCCCCCCCCCCCCAAAGCTCTGCAGAGGAGCAATTCCAACCTTACACCATGGATTATATGGGCCTCTGAAACGTCTTGCGGTGGTGGAAAAAACTGCTGTCAAATCACAGCCAACTTATGGTGACTGGTGTTTCCTCTAAGCCAGTGGTGGCGAACCTATGGCACGGGTGCCAGAGGTGGCACTCAGAGCCCTCTCTGTGGGCACGCGTGCCATCGCCCCAGCCAGGCCCAGACCATCATTAAAGTGTCGAATTCTCTGCCAAATAATTTTAAGTAAGTGAAAGCATTTGGGATTGCTTTCCTTACTTTGTTTGGATCATCTTAAGTTAATGTATGAGCTGTTTTTTCTAAAGTAAAACCTCAGTATTCAGGTTACATTGCCGTGTTGGCACTTTGTGATAAATAAGTGGGTTTTGGGTCGCAGTTTGGGCACTCGGTCTCTAAAAGGTTCGCCATCACTGCTCTAAGCTGTACGGGTGAGCGTCCGCTCATTGACAAAGGAAGCCCCGCTCAGCAGCAATCCGGAGTCGTGCAGTTCTATTCTGCTCAGGGTGTGAACTGCTCTGCTCAGTAGGTGGGGAAAATTAGAGGGAACATTGATTGCCTGCCTGCATAGCGACCCTGGGCTTCCTTGATGGGCTCCCATCCAGGTGCTAACTAGGGACGGCCCTGCTTAGCTCCCGAGATCTGATGAGATCAGGCTAGCCATCCAAATCGGTCCATACTGGTCAGTAGCACCCGTGCAGTGGAAGCTGGAGGAGAGAGTGCATGGGAGAGTGACAGGCCCAGGCTTGGTTTTGCAAGCACGGGGACAGAGTTCGGTTCTTGGCACCTGCAGTTACATGTTCTCTGGTGCCAGGGCTGGGGAAAGACCTTGGAGATCCCCAGCCATTCAGCACAGAGGAGGCAACTGTAAGCTGCGAGGGCCTGGGAGGACAAGGCACCATTATGTCTGCTCTAACTGGTGTGGCTCTCTCCAGCAGCAAAAGGTCTTTCCATGTCACCTGCTGCCCAAGAACCTCCACCAGAAGATGCCAGGGACTGAACCTTGGTACACAAAGGGTATGACATACCACAAGGCCATGGCTTCTTTTCACCGAGCCACACAACAGCCCCTGAATCGTTTCCCACAGAAGTGAATGTGTGCCATGACTTCTACGGGAAAGCTGAATCCTCGATTGGAAAACGGGGATCCCCCCCCCACCTTACTGTAAACCTTGCAGCTGTAGAGGGGATTTCCACATTGATCCTTTTCCCTATAACTGACAGGGAACTTGTGCTGGAAATGTCTTGGGGACCACAGCTTGGAATTCCCCTAATATGTCACAGAGCAAGCAGGGAAGTAACCTCCTGAGTCCAAATGGTACTAGTTCCTGAGAATATCTCAGCAACAAAACTCTTAAGAGAACAGCTTTGAGAGAACTTGTGACTGACCCAAGGTCACACTAGCAGCTGCCTGTGGAGGAGTGGGGAATCAAACCCAGCTCTCCCAGATTAGAGTCCGCGCTCCAATGTCACACCAGCAGCTGCACGTGGAGAAGTGGGGAATCAAACCCGGTTCTCCCAGATTAGAGTCCCCGCTCCTAACTGCTACACCAAACTTTGCTGAGGGTGGTCTGCATGGATCCCCCCCACAATCCTCCTTGCTGTGGTCGCAATAAGTCAGCTGCAACTTGATGGAGGAGGAGGAGGAGATTGGATTTTCTTTTCTTCCTATCCCCTGTGAGGTAGGTGGGGCTGAGAGAGCTCTGAGAGAACCGTTGCTCTTGAGAGAACAGCTCTGAAAGAACTTGTAACTGACCCAAGGTCACCCAGCTGGCTGTATGTGGAGGAGTGGGGAATGAAACCGTTAGATTAGACCCCACACTCCTCACCACTACATCAAACTGGTTACACACACACAACTTGGGTGGTTAACCATGCTGGCATTCTTTTCGATTTGGTGATATCTTTCCTTAATTGATGTGGTTCTAAACAGCTTCCAAGGCTTTTGGAGAATTTGACACTCTTGATCTTTCCTTTCAGCTTCCTTCTTACTGGTCCCCTCATTTTGCTACAACTCCCCCTTTGAAATCCATTGTGATTGTTTTGAACTGCCCATTGTGACATAAATGTTGTCCACAAGAGCCTTGTGGTCACTGTGCCCAGTTGGTGCAGTAACAGCTATGTCTTGCAACAGGTCTTGGGCTCTGCTCAGAAGAGTTGGATTTATACCTTCACTTGGAGTCTCAGAGAGGCTTATAGTCTCCTTCGCTTCCTCTTCCCACAACAGACACCCTGTGAGGTAGGTGAAAATGAGAGACCTCTTGAGAGAACTGTGGCTGGGCTGACCCAAGGTCACCCAGGTGGCTGCATGTGGAGAAGTGGGGAATCAGACTCAGTTCTCCAGATTAGTCTGCCAGTCTTAACCACTACATCAAACCAGCTCTCAGAAACAAGTCCAGGGTCACCTCACCAGTCCTCTAGCTGTCCCTGTGACCAACTTTTCCAGTGCAAGTCTTTTATGATAGCTAGAAACCTTACCTCTGTGTCATGACTTGAAGACACATTTACCCATTCTATGCGAGGGTAGTTAAAGTCGCCCATTATTACAACATTCTCTGCTTCAGTCATTTCCCTTGTTTCCCCTTCCAGATTGAGTTGCCTTTTGAGGAGTTGGTCAGTCTAGCAGTAACTCAACCGCGCCTGAAAGTTATGTATAGGGCCTGGTCCCTCCACACATGGCAATTCTGTGCAGGAGTTTATTTCCCTTATAATTCCTGGTGTACATGTCTCTCTCATCTCTTTGATATAGAGAACCCCACATCACCTCTCAAGATGTCCTTCCCTGTTCTGACTATGTTGTTGTTCAGTCGCACAGTCGAGTCTGACTCTTCACGACCCCATGGACCACAGCACACCAGGTCCTCCTGTCTTCCATTGTGCTCCGGAGTTTGCTTAATTCCATGTTTGTTGCTTCGATAACACTGTCCAACCATCTCATCCTTTGCCGTCCCCTTCTTCTTTGACCTTCCGTCTTTCCCAGCATCGGGGTCTTGTCCAGTGAGTGCTCCCTTCTCGTTTGGTGGCCAAAGTATTTGAGCTTCAGCTTCAGTATCTGGCCTTCCACCCATTCTGCCGGGCTTCTAAAATGCTCACAGCATCTATCTTGTCATTTAGTACCAAACGTTCCAGCTCCCCCTACTTGCCTGGAGGCTTTGAGCACTGACATACAACTATGTGCTTTGCCCCATGGACCGAAGTCGCACCACCTGCTGTGGGGCACGTGGTGAAACACCTGGCTGCTCACCTCTCCATTGCTGGGATTTCTGGTTGCTCTCCCTCCATCTGTATTTTGCCGCTTTGAGAGTCTCTTGCAGAGAAAGCACCAGATGTCAATTCTTTAAAAAAATATGCATTTCTCAAAGCTTCATCCAATACCAATCAAGCCAGCCACCTCTCTGTGCTGTCTTGTGATCAGGAAATCATCTCTGAAGGCAGGAGAGTCTGACAGACTTGCTTGCCAAACTGAATTCCCTACCCCTCCATCATTGGAACTTGGTACCCTACACAGATGTCTGATTCTCAGAACAATTTTTTTTTGGGGGGGAGGGGAAAGTGCTAAGGGATTTGGAGGCCCGGACCTGGATCTTAGACTCATCGAATTGGAAAGGACCTCTGTTGGTATTTGAAGTCCAGAGTTACTATGTACAGGAAGCCATGGGAAACCACCCCTGAATATCTCTTTGCCTTGAAAACCCTACAACACAGGTGTCGAACTCATTTGTTATGAGGGCTGGATTTGACAGAAATGAGACCTTCTTGGGCTGGGCCACATGTGTCATAAAATGTAATGCCAGGTAGCAGAGATATAAACTTTATAAAGGACAAAAACACAAAGGGTTTTTTAAACTTTTTAAAACTTAAAACTCCCCACTCTTGCAATATTTTGTTTATTTAACAGTGTCTGATAACTGACACCTCTTGCTCTGAATTATTGCATCACAATGTCTGTGGTGTAGCAATCCTGAGTATGCTGTTCAGCTGTGTGTATCTGTAAGCTGCAAACCTACGATGACGCAGCAGCAGCAGAACTGGAAGAAGCAGCAGAAGACAGCCAGTTCCACTGCAGGCCTGATAGAAGCCCTCCAGGGGCCTGATTCGGCCTCCAGGCTGCATGTTTGACACCCCTGCCCTACAAGGTTGCTATAAATTGGCCACAACTTGGCAGCCCTTTCCACCACAGCCAAGGGACTCTGACACGCGTGACTGTTCCCTGGTGTGCCACCAGAATGAAGGGCTGCCAATTTCCAGGCAGGCCCTGGAGATTTCCCGGTATCACGGTTGATCTCCAGAGGATAGGGACCAATTCTGGAGAAAAGAGATATTTCAGCGGCAGACTCTATGCCACTAGATCCCACTGTGGAGTCTATTCTGCCCAAACTCTACCCTCCTTAGGCTCCATCCCAAAAATCTCCAGGAATTTCCCAACCTGGAGCTGGCAACCTGAAAGTCTTAAGTAGGGTTGCCAGATCCCCCCTGGACCAGCGGGGGACGGAGGGATAGGGTTGGCAGATCCAGATTGGGATACTCCTGGAGATTTGGGGGGTGGGAGCCAATGTTCCCTCTAAGCTGGGGAGTCGTGTGAGCAAAAATTCTACTTTGTGAGCTTGTTGAGCTCTTGGCATTAAAGTTGTGAGCGAGCCATTTGGCTGCTGCATAGATTAGTTTGCTCTGGAGCCCTCCCTCTTGGGCTGAGACAAAAATGTGTGAGCCGGAGGCTAAAAAACTGTGAGCTGGCTCACACGAACTCAGCTTACAGGGAACACTGGGAGCCTGCGGAGGGTACAATGCCCTCCAAAGCATCCCTTTTCTCCAGGGGAACTGATCTCTGTAGTCTACGAAAAGCTGTATTTCCTGGGGCTCCTCAGGTCCCACCTGGAGGCCGGCGCTCCCTATGTAACCGCTACGGAACTCGGACAAGTAAGCCGGATAAAAGCTGAGCCCGGGAGCAGGGCACTGGCCTTGTGGAGGGAGGGCCGGACGCGCGCCGCTGCTGCAGGTGGCCGGTCCCCTGCGCTCGCCGGCGCTCCCCTTCCACCTCACCCCGCCTCCCGGGCAAGCC
>NW_015173762.1:167928-202460 GCF_001447785.1 Gekko japonicus
CCTGCGGGCGGGCGGCGGCGGCGGCGGCGGCGGCGGGGAGGAGGCGTCGCCTTCGTCTTCTTCTTCTTCCCCCCCGGCGGCGGCGGCGGCGCGGCTGGAGTACTACGAGAGCGAGAAGAAGTGGCGGAGCAAGGCGTCGGCGCCCAAGCGGGCCATCGCGCTCGACGCCTGCCTGAACATCCACAAGCGGGCCGACGCCAAGCACAAGCACCTCATCGCCCTCTACACGCGCGACGAGACCTTCGCCCTGGCGGCCGAGAGCGAGGCCGAGCAGGAGGCCTGGTTCCAGGAGCAGACCGAGCTGCTGCGCGACAGCCAGGCCGCCGGCCAGGGGACCCAAAAACGCCTCGGCCCCGCCGCCGCCGCCGGCCTACCGCGAGGTGTGGCAGGTGACGCTGAAGGCCAAGGGCCTGGGCCAGAGCCGCCACCTGACGGGCGTGCACCGGCTGTGCCTGGCGGCGCGGACGGTGGGGCTGGTGCGCCTCAACTGCGAGCGGCCCTGCGTGACGCTGCAGCTCATGAACATCCGCCGCTGCGGCCACTCGGACAGCTTCTTCTTCATGGAGCTCGGCCGCTCGGCCGCCACCGGGCCCGGAGAGCTGTGGATGCAGGCCGACGACGCCGTGGTGGCGCAGAACATCCACGAGACCATCCTGGAGGCCATGAAGGCCCTCCGCGAGCTGGCCGAGTTCCGCCCGCGCAGCAAGAGCCAGTCCTCCTCCTCCTCGTCCTCCTCCGGGGGCGCCGCCGTCGCCGGAGGGGGCTTCTCGGCCGTGGGCAGCCGGCCCATCTCCGTGCCCGGCCGCCGACACCACCACCACCACCACCATCCTCCTTCCTTGGTCGCGCTGCCGCCCAGCCAGACGGGCATCCTCCGGCGCTCCCGCACCGACACCCTGGCCGCGGCGGGAGGAGGTGGCAGCGGCGGCGGGGGCAGGGGCAGCAACAGCAGCCGGGCGCGGACGGCCAGCGAGGGCGACGGGGGGCGAGGGGGCTCGCTGGCCGGCAGCCCCCTCAGCCCGGACGCCGGGCGCACCCTGCTCAGCCGCTCCCACACGCTGGGCACTGCCTCTTCCTCCTCCTCCTCCTCTTCCTCCGGCCGGAGTGGCCGCTCGCTAGCCCTGGGCCACTCGCCCTCCCTGCTCTCCAAGTTGGCCCTGGAGCCAGGCCTGCTCTCCAAGCGGCCCTCCAGCAGCAGCGCCTCTGCCTCCGGCTCTCCCAGCGACCCTGCCGCCTTCATGGCCTTCGAGGACCTGAGCTCCAGTCCAGGAGGGGACCCACGGCCCTTCTCCTCCTCCTCCACGGCCAGCAACCACAGCAACACCCCTGAGACCCCTCCCGGCCAGCAGCTGGACGGCTACATGGCCATGGAGCGGGGGCGCCTCTGCTATCGCCCTTACCTGTGGGATAACGCCCCCCGGGCGGACAAAGCCCCCCGGAAGCGAACCTACTCCTTGACCACGCCGGCACACCAGCGCCCCTTGCCCCTCCCGCTCTCCTCCGCCTCCCTGGACGAATACACGCTCATGCGGGCCACCGTCCCTGCAACGGGGGCCTCCTCCAGGACGGCCTACAACCCTTATCCCGAGGACTACTGTGACCTGGAGATTGGCTCCGGGGGCACCAGCAGCAGCAGCAGCTCCCATCTGGGACCCAGCGATGGTGCGGAGGAAAGCTACATGCCCATGAGCCCTGGGGTGGCATCAGCCTTGCCGGGGAAGCCTTGCTCGAACCCTTACATGCCCATGAGCCCCACCAGCGTCTCGGCCCCGCAGCAGATCTTGCAGCCCCGCTCCTACAAGACCAGTAGCGAGAGCTCTCCCGACGACAGCGGCTACATGCGCATGTGGGGCCCCGGGGCCCGGCTATCTGGGGAGAGCACTGACGGCTGCCTGGGCAACGGCGACTATCTCAACATGTCCCCTGTGCAGCTGCATGGACCTTCCACTGCCTCTGCTTCGCCTCTGCCTTCCCCGGATGGCTTTGGGGTCCTGGGGCCCGGGGGGCGGCCCAGCTGCTTGTGCGGCCCGTTGACCCACGCTTCCCAGAGTCGGCCGAGCTCTCTGGGCCAGGAGAAGGACAGTGACCAGTATGTGCATATGAACTCGCTAGCGGGGAGGTTGATCCAGGCCCCGAAAGGGGAGACCTCGTGCAACCACATCGTGATGCCTTTGCCCCTGCGCCACAGTCAGACAGACAGCTCCCTCAGCCAGCAGGCAAGGATGCCCGCTCACAGTGGCATGCAGCCCAGCCACCGTTCCTTGGGGACCTTGCTGCTGGGTAGGAGCAAGGAGCCCTTTCCAGGTAAACTCCAGTGCCCCGGTGGGGGGGACTATGTCAGCCTGGGCTACGCAGTGGCGCCACCTGGTGGTCTTTTCTCACTTCGCTCCGGCCTGGGTGGGCCTCCCGGCTCTCTTCTTTCCAACTACATGAACCTCAACTTGAACGGGTCGCACTCGGGGGCTGTTTCAGTGGGATCCGTGGAAGACGTCCTGTTACAGGGATCCTGCCCCAGCCTGGGGCAGCCGGATGAGCATTACCTAAAGATGGAGATGGGGGTAGCCTGCCTTTCGAGCCCATCTTCTGAAGTCGGGGACTATGCAGAGGTAGCTTTTTCAACAGCCACCACCCCGCCTCAGCCCATTTCACACAAGCCAGAGAGCCCCCGTGTCGCCAGCCCCGTGGCCGGCCTGAAGCGACTCACGATCTCTGGGGTGGAAGCCTTCCTCTTTGCTAACCCGCCTCCCGATCCCGACCACGGAGCCAAAGTCATCCGGGTGGACCCTCAGGGGCGCCGGAGGCACAGTTCGGAGACGTTCTCCTCCACGACCACCGTGACCCCGGTCTCGCCTTCCTTCGCGCACGTCCCCAAGCGGCACAACTCCGCTTCTGTGGAAAACGTGTCCCTCAGGAAAAACGAAGGCTTTGTGGAAGAGCAGAACAGTAGTCCAATGTGCCGGGAGACCTCGGCCGGCTTCCAGAACGGCCTCAACTACATCGCTGTGGACGGGGAGGGAGACCATCTGGCGAATGGCAGCCAAGCGAGGCACCTCCTCAACAGGAGTATCAATGACACTTACGCCAGCATGGACTTCCTGGCCCACAATGGGAAAGAAGCTGCTTCCGTGAAAGGTCAGTTTCCTTATTTAATGTACAGTTTTGCCTTTGACCGCAGGAGCCACGCTGTAGCCAAAGACAAGGCTGAGATCTGTAATAGTTCTTAAGGTTATAGGGAGAGAATTTCAAGTTATCTGAAATCGTTCCAGTTGCAAGTAGCTGAACCTCAGAACTCTTGTTCCGTAGGATTAGGCTGCACTCTGGTGTTTGCGTATTATCTCTCTGGTTTCACAGACTTCAAGCTCCTATAGTAAATACCCTCCCTCCCTCCCTGACTTTTCTGTCCAGTGGGGACCCAGTGCAATTTACCACATTGTTCTCTTGTTAACTTTTTCCTCACAACAGGCCTGTGAGGTGGAATTGGGCTGGTCTGCGACACAGGTCTTTCGTCTCGTAACTGGTATAACTTTTAATGTCTTTGCCTGCAAACTATTTTTGCGTACAATACCAAACCTGTTTAGTGTTTTAATATCAAGCGTTCCCCAAACAAATACCAAACAGTTACAAACAAAAAAAGGGCTGCAATGAAAGAAATTACTGATGATCAGTTATCAGATGATTGATAAAAGGTCTAAGACATGGACTTTGATTAACCTGTGATGAGGGGAACTAGCAATGTTCTTGTGACCCTTTCTTACACGCCCAGGGAAATGCTGATCACCACGTTGGGGTCAGGAAGCAGTTTTTCTCCAGGCCAGTTTGGCCAGGGATCCTGGAGGTTTTTTGTCATTTTCTGAGTGTGCAACAGGGGTCACTGGGGTGTTAGGGTGAGGTATTTGTGAATTTCCTGCATTGTGCAGGGGGTTGGACTAGATGACCTAGAGATTCTGTGATATATTCATATATATACATATTGTTCCATTGTTAGTTATTCAAAAGTTAATTTAAGATGTCGAATTCTAGAAAGAAATTGGTTGCCTTTTTAAATTATTGTTGGGGGGGTGTGACAGAGTAACATTGTAAATAGTTCAAAGTGGGTAGCTGTGTTAGTCTGTCTATAGAAGTAGAAAAGAATAAGAGTCCAGTAGCACCTTGAAACTACTGGTCTCTTACTCTTTTCTGCTGCTGTAAACAGAAGAAGAAAAAGAGAATGAATTTATACCCCCAGACTTCACTGCCCAAAGGCATCTCAGAGCGGCTTACAATCTCCTTTCCCTTCCCCTTCCCACAACAGACACCCTGTGAGGCAGGTGGGGCTGAGAGAGCTCTTTCAAGGACTGCTCCTGAGAGGACAGCTCTGAAAGAACTTGTAACTGACCCAAGGCCACACCAGCAGCTGCATGTGGAGGAGTGGGGAATCGAACCTAGTTCTCCCAGATTAGAGTCCACACTCCCAACCACTACACCAAACTAGCAACTGATGTGAACTGTAGCAGCCAAGTGGCTTTTTCACCTTGGGCTAACCAGACCCATCCAAACCAATGACCTTGAGCAAAGGGGGCAAAGCAGACATGGTCGTGAGAATAGATGTGTGCAGGGTTGCAGAGAAATATCCCATTTAACTGAGCCAGACAACTTAAGTGAAGAAAAGCATCCTTATGGTTATTATTTACCTTTTAGAGCAGTGGCTGAGCCTTACAACCTGGATGCGACTCCCACCCCCAGTTCCAGTTCCTTCTAGATAAATGTATTAAGGGTGGGGTGGAGGTGATTTAAGAGTTTTCTGATTCTGTGCAAGATGTTAGCTGAGATGTCATCAGTGTACTGCCTTTTGGTGCGTAAAAAGGCGCTTGGGCCACCTTTCGTCAAAGAGCGATCTTAGTATTTCAAGGCATGTGTCAGGAAATAATACCAGAGTAGCTGACAGATTGTCTACGCTGAGGGAGCTTGGAAATACAGTCGGGAGAATAGAATGAGGGAAATATTATTGCAAACCCCTTGCCCAAATTGGCACATGCTGATAGTAAAATTTCAAATTGAGAAGAGGGGTAACAGCACCGGGGTCTGTGATTTGGAAGCTTCTTGAGAGCTGTAATTGTGGGAACGATAGGACATTCTGCATTGGATCAAATGTGTGGGCTAAAGGAGAAAAACACACTTTCACTGAATGTAAACAATTGGGGTTGGGTTGTTTTTTTTACAAAGGGCACCACAGTTCAAGCAAAATGGTTAATAACCGTATGCTGCCCTGCACTGCGTACAGGTTGCCTGGTGATAAACATACCAGATGTGATTTTTCTTACTTTCTTGTTGAATTGGTATCTCAGTGAGAAAATGGAAGACTATTATTTAACCATCCTAAGCAATACAGTGTGCATCGCTGATAAGAAACCACTCAAATCTTAATTTTTTTAAAGCGCTAGTATATCCGCAAGTTAAATTGAAATGAAAGAACTGCTGAAGTATATTTAAGTATTCCTGTTTAATAGGTTTGTGGCTTTACTGCACAACCCAGTTTGAACTGAACTTTCTTCTGAGCGGTCTACAAGAAGTTGTGTTTTTTTTAGTAAGGGGACGTTTTCGTGTGCAACAAAAAGGTTACACTTTAAAGGTGTAAAACCAGCTCTATAGAAAGGTAAATTTGAGTTTCACGGTTTAGCTCAGACATCACATGAATTTGTGGCTTAACTGAACTGTCCCATTGAGGTGATCGTCTGAACACACATAACTTCCACTTCAGTGGCTAGTTAAGGTGTGTCACATTAGGTTCCGAAACCACGACTTGGATCCACCAGAGTGTTTCCATGGGTCGGATGTGATTTCTGCCCACAGAATGCAACTTTCTCATTTCCCGCTTCCTGTTAAGAACACAAGGAGGGCCCTGCTGGATCAGACCAGTGGTCTGTGTAGTCCAGCATCCTGTCTCACACAGTGGCCAACCGGTTCCTCTGGACGGCCAACAACAGGGCACAGAGGTTGAGGCCTTCCCCTGATGTTGCCTCCTGGCACTGCTTTGAGTTCTAAGTTCTTATGGTCTTCTTACGTAGTCCCTGTTTCTTAATTAGATGCTTTTATCTTAAGAAGCGCAATACCTATAATAAATTTAGTTCAGATGGTCAAGCAAAAAGCGATGTGATCCTTTAGAACAGGTAGGAAACCAGCAGTTCAATCCTAAGAACACTTTCTTGGGTATAAGTCCCAATGAGTAGACCTGAGTAGAATTCTGTATAAGACCTGCTTAGGATTTACTTTGTGGATCATTTAGGTTTCAAGACGAAAGCAAACGGTACAAAATTAATTTGGGAAAAAAGGAAATATCACCTGTGATGCTAATTAACATTTAAAATGGGTGTTATTTTTAGGGGCGTTGCTCGCTTCAGCAATGAAACTGCCTTGTGTTCACGTGGTCATTTTTTAAATAACTCTGTAGGCACTATGTTGGTCACCCGAATTGTCCTTGTGAATGGCGCTGAGTGAAACTTCCTTGTTTAGATTAAGTGGTCCATTTCCGAATTGTCGTGATTCATTTAAAATGGATTAAGTTGAATGGTAGACAGCAGTGCTCCCTCTAAGCTGTGGAGTCTTGTGAGCAAAAGTTCTACTTTGTGAGCTACTGGCATTAAAGTTGTGAGCGAGCGATTTGGCTACTGCATAGATTAGTTTGCTTCTGGAGCCCTCCTTCCTGAGCTCAGACTAAAATATGTGAGCTGGAGGCTAAAAAACTGTGAGCTAGCTCACACTGACTCAGCTTAGAGGGAACACTGGTAGACAGTGAGCTGTTGTTCCTACCAGAAGAAATCCATTCGGAAGAGGCAGCTTCCATGTTCTTGCTTTCTTTTAAGATAACGACTGAGGCTCATGTCAGCTTGAGTTTTCTTTTCGGAGAAAGATCTCAGTTTGTGGGGCTTGGTTTAGCTTTTTTTTTTTTAAAGAAGAAGTGACATTTGTTGCAATGTGGTAATTAATTTTATAAATAAATATAGCTTCTGGAAATAGGGCTTTTAATCCAGCCCCGCTAGAGAGTTTTTAAAAATTCATAATAATTTCAAGGAATGTAGAAATGGAAATACTTCCTAACAATCTGACCCAAAATCCAGTTTAGTCAGTCTGTATACGTGAACCCTTTTCATAAGTAAAATCACTCTAGTGTGGATTTCATCTTGCACCCATGAGGAGATCCATCCATTTAAATGGCTGCATTAAGACCATGTTCACACCTGTACAGCAGGGTGGCCACCTCTGAGTTGGGAAATACCTGGAGATTTTGGGGCTGGATGGCCTGGGGAAGGCGGAGCTTGGGGAGGCAGAGGGGCCTCAGCAGGAGCTTAATTATTAGTTGCTGAGTCCTTCCCCCCAGTAACCGAACTGAATGCTGGGTAGCTTTTCCACACTGTGTTGAGTAGGTTGATTTCCTAGGGTCATTTGAGTACATACAGGTACGGCCAAATATTTTTCTACCAATCCATTTTAAATTACTCAATTTTGTAGAAATGTAGCCTTGCATTTTAGCAGAGATCCCTGCCTTTTAGGCCTTTCATTAAACCAACTATACAATTTTAGAAATGGAGAGAAATCTTGAAATGTAGACGAGCCCAATCTCTAGTTCTTGGAAGCTAAGCAGGGTCGGCCCTGGTGAGTACTTAGATGGGAGACCACCAAGGAAGTCTAGAGTTGCTATGCAGAGACAGGCCATGGCAAACCACCTCTGATCGCTTCTTGCCTTGAAAACCCTGTGGGGTCTCCATAAGGCGGCTTTGACTTGACAGCGCCCCCTCCCCTGAAAAAACCCGTTGCCAGATTTCATAGGACTAATGGGAGATTACCATACCCCAAGAGTGATGCACAAGACTCAGGCTAATTCTTCATCCTCTCCCGACCACTCACACCTTTATACAATTAACTTTGTACACTGAGGTTGCCCACTTCAACTATGCACGATATTTGGTAAATATTGGAAGGACAGTAAATATTATGGGCTCAACGGCTTATAATAAGGGTATGTCGGTCTTTTTTGAAATAAAAACCTGAATACCTGTATAGTAATGAATATTGTCTATTTGTCCTAACGTGTTGAACACATGAAGTTTGGTCCATCTAGGTCAGTATAGTCTACTCTGGCTGGCAGTGACTCTCCAGGGTCTTATGCAGAGGTCTTTTACATTACCTACTGCCAGATTTTTTAAACTGGAGATGCCAGGGCTTGAACCTGGGATCTTCCGCCAGGGCTAGATGGTTTTTCCACCTTAGGCTGGCCTCCCTTTCCTCTTTTCCCTCCTCTTTTTTTCTTATCAGCCAGCTTTTAGGATACTTATTTCCCTCCCGGATAAGGAGCGCTAGGTTGTGCCCCTTTTATACACCATCTGTTAGTTGTTGTTATATTGCTGTATTATAGAATTGTTTTAATGTTTTAACTGTAAGGAGTGTTTTATGAATGTTGTTCCCTACTCTGAACCCTATTATATAGGGGAGGGAGGGCTATTAATAAAATCTGCGAAGAATACGTTAAGGAGTGACATAGGTGATCCATGAGTCTTTTGAACTTCTTAATTTTTGAAAGACTAAAAATTCTGTTCTTCTTAAAATACCTGTATTTTATAGTTTTTATCTAATTATTTCCAATGTAATGGCTGGCATCCAGCTATGTTTCTAACTGATTTGTGCTGGTTACGTACTGAAATAAACTGAACTAGAACTAGATGGATGGATGAATGAATGAATGAATGAATAAAATTCTGCATGTCAAGCAGATGCTCTGCTACTGAGCCACGGCCCCTCCCATGTTAATGTCACCACATCTAGTTCTATATAAAAAACTGTGATTTAGCTTAAAACCAAATGGTTTTTTTTACTCTTTTAAAGGAGCTAACTGTTGCTAATTCCAGTCATTCTTATTTAGCTCAAAACTAAATGTTTTTTTAACTCTTTTAAAGTAGCTAACTGTTGCTAATTCCAGTCATTCTTGGCATTTAGACCATGCTTTTTCACAGGGCTTTTTTTGCAGAAAAAGCCCAGCAGGAACTCATTAGCATAATAGGCCACACCCAACAGCACAGCTCATTAGCATATTAGGCCACACCCCACATGTTACCAGAACTGTGGTCATCCAACCACACCCACCTTTTGCTTCTTATTCTGTTTACTTTGTTGTCAAAACCCTGGGCTTTTTTTGTAGCAGGAACTTCTTTGCATGTTAGGCCACACACCCCTAATGTAGCCAATCCTAATGCGTGTCTGCTGTTAGGTGTGGCCTATTATGCTAATGAGTTCCTGCTGGGTGTGGCCAATTCAGGAGCCAGCCGGAACTCCGTTCCTGTGCGTTCCTGCCCAAAAATAGCCCTGCTTTTCCATGACTGCAGAGCTTCTGGAAACTTTACGAAACCGTATAACAATGTTCAGTGGCACGCAGCTGACCCGATCATATATAGAATGTAAGAGATGTTCAAGGTTGTTAGACCGGCAATAAAAACTTAGAACTCTCCCAGATTCGGTGAAAAGATCTTCATATCTTTGGGTGACTCTAGAGTGACGGGGGCAGGATTGAAACCATGCTTTCTGTTCATGGACGCAAAGTGGTGAACCTTTTCCCCAAAATAGCTGAAAGCTTTAGGGTATTAGCTAGATTTGAGTCAAGTAACACCTTTGTGACCAACAAGGTTTTCGGGTTCAAGGCTCCCAAGGGAGTCAGGAAAGGTGTCCGTCGTCACAACACTGGGGGTCCCCGGAACAGAGAATACCCTGTTAAGTTACGTGTATTCCTGTGTGTGCTACTGTTAGCACTGCAGACAGGAACAATTTGAAGTGGTCTTTCAGAAGGCTTTGCCTGCTCTGGACAACTGCATTCTTTTCGTCAGAGTCCAATGGCACCTTTAAGACCAACAGATTTTTTGTTCAAGACATGAGCTTTTGTGTGCATGCAGGCTTTGCCTGCTCTGGACAACTGCATTCTTTTCATCAGAGTCCAATGGCACCTTTAAGACCAACAGAGATTTTTTTGTTCAAGACGTGAGCTTTTGTGTGCATGCACACTTTGTCAGATGATGAAATGGAATTACATATCATAGTTGTATATATAGGGGTGGCTTGTTAAATTAGCAAGCAAAATAGTGAAAATATTCTTAAAAACAGATCAAAAGAATGACACGCTAGGTTTCTGGTTATCATCTGTTTCTGTTCAGCTGGGGGGGGAACAATATAGGTAATAAATATGTTATAACTCGGGTCATTTCGTAGAAAAAGAGGTGCAGGAGCTCATTAGCATAACTCATTAGCATATGCCACGCCCCCTGATGTCACCGGAAGTGTGTCAGAAGGCAACACCCACCGCTCAGGCTCCACTGGACTGTTTTGGATTGCTAGCTATGGGAGGGGGGAGAGAATGTGCAGATCTGCCTTCCCAGAGGATGGAGAACTTGTACTTGAAGGTGGGCCAGGGGGGCTCCTCTGCAACTTACCTGGCTGCTTCTTGCTCCTCATGGCCCAACTGAGGGCTGCTGGGAGCAGGGGGCGGGACTTGTTGCATGTGCCCGCCCCCTGGGCTCCTTACTGCCGGAGCTCCGCTCCTGTGCGCTCCCGCAGGAAATGACCCCTGTTATAACTGGAGATCGATGTGTCCTAATTCGTGAGAATCCCGTCCTTAGACACACACCCCCATATCCATCTCCTTTCTAGCATGGAGGCGAACTTTACAGCATCTTGGCTGTGCAGAGTATTTTCCTTGTCACCCAAACAGAAAACTTTTAGGAATGTCTCATTCTGCAGGGCCCAGATGTGGAGAAAAGGGGGAAGTGGGATTTGGGGGAAATGAGGGATTTGTCAGGAGATGATAGGTTGGCTGAGAGGTGGGATGGGTGGCAGGCGTGGGACTGCAAATCAGGAGCGGCTCCCAAACTGAGCATCTTAGAAGTAATGATGGTGAAACGCAGCTTGAGCAGCCTCCCCAGCCCGCCGTACCACACAGGATATGTAGAAGATGATGTTAAAAGGAGTCGCTAAGGGGCCTTATCCTTTTTTTTTCTTTCCCCAGTTTGTTAGAATTGTTACCCTGTTGATCCCAGAGAACAAGAGATCCTGTCGGTAAGGAACATCTTTCTTTCTTTCTTTTTTCCCTTTTTTGATTATCTTTTTTTTAAAAAAACTGGTCTAGCCTATGTGTCCGAAAGAGAAATGGAAGCTTAGATGTTCATGGAACTGGCCTTATTTGGGCATTAACATTGCCTTCAGTTCTGCAGAAAATTAAACTGTGACTGCCGTGGCAGCCGTGCCATAGTGAGATTTTAAAAAAATAAATAAAGACTCGGGATTGATTTATCTTTCGGTCAGTGGTTCTGTGCTGTGCTGTTGTTTTTAAAGTTATATCTTCTACCAGTGAATGTTGTGGCTGATGGCTTATCTTTATGGCCTGGGTTGCTGTGCCGTGGGAACAAAAGTGACTTTAAATCCAAGCATTTTGGCTTAATGGAATTAAAGGCTCAGCTGAATAAAGATTTATTTATTTTTTTGCTGGCCGCAGCATATGACAAAGTAATAGGCGTAGACGGGTGCTTCTCCTCTGGACCTTACAATGTAAAAGAGAAACCTGCCTTTGAGGGAGGAGATCTGTATTGCATTTAATTGCGGTAAATCAAGCTACCAAGAACACATCTCTACAACTGTGCAGTCGATTGTGATTTCTTCCCTGCCATGTATCAGATATTAAATGGCCTTGAGAGTGTGTTCTTTTAATATCAAAGTTTTGAATGTTATAATAAAATCCAGTGCTTGTCATTATACAGCTGAGACCATTGACGGTAAGCGCATGCTAAATGCTTCGCTCCTGAGGCAAATACTAATGCTGGTATATTTCTGCTTCTGAAATACTAATTGCAAAAATCTCTTCCTCCCGCACCCTTCGCGCAATCCCTCTCCCACATTCTGTCTCCCCCTCCGTCACCTACACACATCCATTAAAGCATGTATCAGAGAAGGACTTAGGCGAATCTGGAGTTATGTAGCCAGTTTCCGTAGCAGGTTAACTTAGCAGTGATCCGGTGCTTGGTGTGTATTTGCCACCAGCCTTCTCTGGCAGAATGCTTCCTCTTTGGCAGATGGCAGCCCTCGGGCCACGCAGTCTCCCGTAAGAAGTAGTGGCTGGGTGCCAGCGCTGTTCCGGACGACACAGTCAAGAGGGGGCAGCGGCAGTTCCGGGAGTTAAATGAAACCGAAAGGAAATTTGTTCTTCTATACAGAAGGGGTTGAGAGTAGAATGCACCGGGGTTTGCTAAAGACCCATGCAGCCCGGGTCCTTTCCACACTTGGATCTCATCCCTGGTTTTATCAGAGTTCAACTCAGGATACAATACCTTGCATTTATCCCTGGTTGTAACAGCATTCATTTATCCCGGGACAAATGTGGGGCAAAACTGGGATGACCTCCATGTAATGCGGAAACAAAAAATACCCCAAGATAATTACAGGGGTGAACTCGAGTGTAGTGTAGAATGTAAGTTCGGGGACAGGATTGAACCAGGATTTAAGGTCTAGTGCGGAAAGGACGTAGACTAACATATCTGCATATAAAGAAGAGCACTGAGAGTAGTTTTACAGTGCTAAGGAAATGAATGTTAGAACTATCTCAGGAAGCTAAAGCCTGCAGTTAATCCAGTCTGCATATCTGAAGGATGTCTAAGGACCTTGTAATGGATGTGGCAGAGGAAGCGTGAATGTTGCCTGGCCCTTATTCAGCAATGGACTTTGTCTGGGATAGGTTTCCTGGTATATGAACCATTTTGGTGCTTTATATACCGTGGCTTCATGGAGGAAGCAGTGTCCTTTCTAGCATATGTATACAGGACTGGCTATCCTCTTAATTCAGAGGATGCAGGCAATCCTAAAACGAAGTTGACTTCCATAAACCCAGCTTCCACGATGGGTTTATGGATGTGTCGGAAATGCATGTATAAAGGGTAACAGTGTACTTGTGTTTATTTTATTCTGTTGGTGTGTATGCACTGTGGGAAGGTACAGCTGAGCGTGAGCTCCTGCCCTGTACAACGCAGTGGAAAACAAACGCATGCTTCTGTCACACATTGAAGTGTGTATGTTGGTAAGGGTGCTCATATTTTATTTATTTATTTATTTATTTTTCACCTTTATATCCCGCCCTCCCCAGTGGGCTCAGAGCGGCTAACAAGGGCAGGGTAATTAGCTGTGCCATAATTAAAAACATATAAAACATAATAAAAACATCCAACGCTTAAAACAATGTTGCTCAGTCAATTACTAATCTCATACGTCCAGGGATGAACTGCGGCGTGGCACAGTTAGCAACGAATCTCCTTGAAACCCATCCAGGCAGCCCCGTAGCGAACAACTTTTTGCTCGGGGGGGGGGCAATGTTTTGCTGGGGGTCCCTGCCATTATATGTCTGTGCCGTACTGCCATGTCCTGCTCATACTTATAAATAACAACTAAATAATAGATACAAGTGGGAGAGAGCAGGGTTCCTCCTGTTCCTCCTCGCGGGAGCCCAGCTGACCGTGGCAGGGAGGGAGGCAGGCAGGCAGGCGCCCAGGAGGGAGGCGTGGTGGGTGGCAGGTGTCCCTGCTCAGTAGCCCTCCGCTCTGACCTCCCGGCAGCAGTAAAGACAGCCAGGGCAGCAGCAGGCGGTGCGAAGTCACTGGCTGCTGGGCTGAGGGCAGCGATGGCGGCGGGGGGGAGGAAGGTGGAGCCGAGGATTGGGAAGGGGCCCGTAAAAACCGTGGAGGGGCGGGCCCCATGGGCCCCGTGGTAGCTACCGGCCTAGAAAGAGCCGCATTGCATAGGAAACTATGGGTGGACTGTTGTCTTTAGGCCACAGCACAAAGTCCTGTAGCTGAATTCCCACTGAAACTAGCTTCTTCCCACAAAGGGAAACATGACACTCTCCTTCTGTGCAGGGAGAAGGCAACCCTGGACAGCAGTGTTCCCTCTAAGCTGAGTTAGTGTGAGCTAGCTCACAGTTTTTTAGCCTCCGGCTCACACATTTTCGCCTTAGCTCAGGAAGGAGGGCTCCAGAGCAGACTAATTTATGCAGTAGCCAAATCGCTTGCTCACAACTGTAATGCCAGGAGCTCACAGAGGAGAATTTTTGCTCATGAGACTCTGCAGCTTGGAACATTGCTGGACAGTCACCTGAATTTTGCCTGGCTTGTGTGGATTTGATGTCAAGGAGGAAAAGGAGGTTGCACTGTGACCCCACGTGCTCTGAAAGTTGCTCAGGGCTGTGAGTGCCTTTTGATTGCCCTCAGTTTCAGCGCTGAGTAGTTGGGTTACCTGCCTGGTTTGGAAGTGTTCCTTTGGGGAGCATGCACATGTAGGGACGGGAGAGAAGACAACTCGCCCTGTCGGTACACGGAGGGTGCTACACATAGGCGAAAAGGTCCACCCTTGCCAGCACACCCCAAAATATCAGGGAGGGGGAAGGACTGGGAGCATTGCTTTGACAACAGGCTCTGGTGCTGTGCCCTGGCTCAGATTAGACTCTCTTTGTCCATGTGGTTGCAGTTTTGAAAGGGAGTCGGTTTGATTATTTGAGGGGCAGACTTATGGGGATCTTTTTAGGCTTTTTAAAGCTGGCTCAGGAGCAGGCGTTTACTCATGAGTAGCGTGTTCACAAGAAGGCCCTCCTTCTGCTTGCAGGCCCCAGCTGAGATGCCCAGTAGTACCCTCTTGCAGCGGGACTCGGTTCTCTTTCCTCTCCTCTACTTCTCCCATATCATGCCACCTTTCATTTCTTCTGCATGCTGGGAAAGGAATTGTGAAAGAAGTCCCAAATTGGTGGTTGGGTATTTCGTTAGTGGTCCTCCATTGCTCCGGAAGGCATTGGCAGAGGGCCGCCTGAAATAGCATTAGGGATCCCAGCGCCCCACTCCGATCCCGGCGGGAGAATCTCTCCCGATTTAGAACGGGCTTCCCCACTGCTGGCCAGCTGGAAGGGGAATCCCACCCCAAAATTACATTTTTCTGGCCATTTCCATTTCAAGGCCAGTTTTGCTCCTCCCCACATCTGGGGTGGGGGAGAGCGAAACTGATTGCTGGAAAGGCTTGCAGCAGCTTTAGGCTGTTAGCCTAAACTTTGCTGCAAGCCTCCTCAGCGGTCAGGGAAGGTATTTGCCTTTCCTGATTGCTGAAGGCTTGTGAAAGGGGCCACTCAAATAGCTACCAGCCGTTTCAAGGCCAGTTTCACTCCTCCCCACTTAGGGATCCAAAATCCCCCCGGGGGGGCAGGGAAACCCCCACTCCAGAGGCCCGTTCCCTGGCGCTGCCGGATCGGGCCCCGGGGGGAACTCCACCCCGACGTGTGCGTCACCCGGAAATGACGCGGGCACACTGGGGGCGGGGCCACGGCCATACAAGGGAAAACTCTATGGTTTTCCCTTGTATGGCCGTGCCCTCGCCCCCAGCGTGCCTGGCATCCTCCCGTCACTTCCGGGTGACGTGTGTGCGGTGCGCGCACGCACAGGACGCTGCCCGGGAGCCCCCCGCTCCCGGCGAAGATAGACTTGGCAACCCTATCCCCACTTCTAACGGGTGGGGGGGGGACTGGCTGTGAAATGGCTAGCAGCCATTTGAGTGGTCCCTTTCACTTAAAGGGACCACTCAAATAGCTGTTTCGGGGGGCGGGACTTCTGGTTTTGGCCACTTTCAGTTTTACTGGGAGTGGGGGGAATATGCTGGTGGGTGGGGCTCTTTAGACCGGCCAGGGGTGTATTTTTCCCCCTGCCCAGTTCTCTTCCCAGACTGCCCAAGCATGATTTTCTGCTGGAAATCGGGGGAAACTGCAGTTGCCTTGGCTTTCTGATTGCTTTTTCGATTTGTTGAGAAGACAGAACTCAGTTGGGACCTGCCCTCTGCTTCTGAAAGAGCCTTGGTGGGCCCTCCCCTTGGCAAGTGTAAAGCTTTTGACTTAGTTAGGGGGAGAGTGGCAGGAATGTGGGAGGGGGCACCTGTCCCTGTATGTATTTCATGAGCATCCCCCTCCCCCCAAAAAAAGAATGGTCAAGCATTTTTATTTTTACTAAGCATCCATTTTCTCCAGGGGAGCTGATCTCTGTAGTCTGGAGATGAGCTGTAATTCCAGAGGATCCCCAGGTCCCACCTGGAGGCTGGCATCCCTAGTTGAATGAGATTCTGCATCCGGATCCAGCAAAGGTTACTGCTCTGACTATACATAGCCTGAACACATCCTAACTGCACCTTCTTGCTCCTTATGGCAGAGTTTACTGACACTTTTCTTTCTCTTTCTCTTTTCAGAATGAAAAAACCCCAAACCAACTATTTTACCACCAATGACCTAGAAGTCCAACATTTTTTTAAAAAAAAGCTGCTTGGTTAGAATTTTTTTTAAAATTTAAATCTGAAGCTGCTTTACGGTCTCTCTTATTCTATTTGATGTAGCTTTATATATCGTAGGGAAAGCAGCCTGTCTCGTTCACTGGGATTTTATTGCAACACTGTGCTGCTGCTTGCATAAACTGTGCTTGAGATGATAAACCCTTTTAGGACTTTGAACCTCTTCAAGTGAGCGGTTTTTATTATATTTCACGTGGCCATTCAACCTTGTCAACACAGATGAACTGTATTTATTGATCAGTATGGTAGGATATATTTGACTTCTCAACCCGCTCCAGCAGTGAAATCTGGTGTTTACCGGCATCCTTTCCAATCTACGACAGCGCTACCTCAGTTAAAAGTGAAACTGGATTTGCATTGCTGGTGTACAATTACTGGGATCTCTCCTTTTATCTATGTGCTGAGTGCGGAACAGTCGTCAGCCTTATTTAAAACCGTCATGAAGAATCCTGCCTCGGCGGCTCCGTTTACTTTATCAGGCAAAGCCCAGGATGGGAGCTGGAAAGGTTAAGCCAAGATTAATTAAAACTCGTTATAGTACACTTTTATCAAGATATTTATAATAATTATAAATTAACTAATGGAAGCGACAGAGCTTAATATCATTAAAACTGTATTTGGTTGTCATTCTTTACCGCTTGACACATTTGTATAATCATCTCTGTATAGCTTCTTTCTTTTTTTAGTACGTCACTTTGCAAAGGCCTTTTCTCCTGTTTCTGTGCTTACGTTCGTCAGCGGACCCTGATTTTAGCTGCATTTTTAAATAACCAAAAAAAAACCAACGAAACCCCGAAACACTAACATGCTAGAAATACAAGGGTAACAATTGTTGGTGGACAGACTGAAAACACTGTTTTGAACACAATACCTTCAGTTTAAGGTTGCCAGCTCCAGGTAGAGAAATTCCGGAAGATTTGGGGCGGAGTTTGGGGAGGCAGGGGAGGGGCTTCAGCGGGGAAGAATGCCATAGAGTCTTCAGGGGACCTGATTTCTGTAGACTGGAGTTCAGTTGTAATTCCGGGTGATCTCCAGGACCTACCCCAGGCAGAGTTAATCCAATTTAAGCCTCTTTATTTCTGTGGGTTAGACTGGCGTAATTCTGCACAGGGTCGCATGATTTGTTGTCCAGTCCAGCCCTCCTGCTAGGGATGAAATATTCCCGAGAAAGAGGCCGTATAAAATTTGAAAGGGGGAAAGTCAAAACCTTCCCCTGTTCTTCTACTTGGCAGATAACATACTCAGTGTTTTTGATAAGTCAGCGTGTCATGGCTGCTCTTTATTACCAACGTTCTCTTCAAAGGCCGTTTCGGCCTTGTGTTGTTCCTTGTCTATATTTGATTGACTGAACACGCTTCTGAAGATGTAAAATTGTTTCCAGGGTGCCTCCCCTGAGCCTTGTATGACAAGCATAATGGTCCGTAAGCACGTGTAATGTCATGTCAGAGCGTTTGTGTTAAACATATACAGATGGTTTCATTTAGTTTGAAAACCCCTGTAGCTGAATATCCACAGCATCACACACTGTGGTCTGCAGACAGACGGTGCCATCTCTTGAGGAACAAACCTCATTATTCGGTATCTGTTGAACCAATGTGGCTATGTAAGTTATTTATATGAAAACTGGTGAGTTGTAGTGAATATTCCCCCCCCCCTTTTGTAGGTGAAAAACTGGAAGGATTGTAAACATGTTCTTAGTCGTAGTCTGAAACTGAATGGTTCATTACTGTAGTTCTGCAAGCACCAAGCTGTTCCTTGCTTCTTGGTTTCTTTTCCAGCAAAGTCATCATCTTTAAGAGTCAGTACATCCGAAATTCTTTTGGAGGTATTGGGGTTGGTGTAAAAATTTTGAAAAGGCAAGGAAGGAGACGGACTGCGTTTGATAGATATATGTTAGCAAGCGGAATCCATTCTCTTGAAGAAGGCCCCCAAGTCTCTGGAGGTCGTCTCAAGACGAGGGCCAACACATCTCATGGCATGTAAATACCATGCAGATGTAAGAAGTCCACTAGCTCCTCTTTCCTTTGCTTCAATGGCATGTAGACCAAGCATCTTTGTATCAGCTTCTTCCTTTGTGTTCTGAACCGAATCCAAGGAGCCCTGTCCGGCAGCCCCTTTAGTATGCTGTGTAACAAAATCCTTTTGCACAGCCTTTGGTGCGCTGTAGCTTCTTGTTTACAAGGTGTTCAGTTAGCGCCTCTTTAGCGCAGATGTGTGACAACAGCTTCTTCATTATAACATTTGAAACAGACTTAGTAGTGTGTTGGCAAAACACCCTGGAATTCTTACCCCAATAATATTCTTAATAGATTATTCAGGATGCGTTTCAAACACTGGCCGAACACCACCATGCATCCAGTATTTCCACAGTTAATCTTTGTCCTGAAGGCTCCTTGCAAGTTTGAGGTTCTTTCATTTTTGAACAGCTTATAGCTGCATCATGCCATCTGCAATGACTGCAGAGTGAATAATCGGTTAAATTTTTAGTTACATTTTCAGTTAGTGGTTGCTTTGGAAGAGCCTTGAGGATGTGAATCGATCGGTGTTTTGACTGACGGTGGTGTACTCTTCCTTTGGCACGAAACACAGGGTTCATAATTCATTGTTTTCTCTAGACTTCGTCGTTTTAATAACAGCCCAGTGTTTTGCAGATAGGAGCATCCTGCTGTAGTTTTGTCACAGTGAGATATACAACTGGCAAACGTGCAGTTAAGTCCGTAGCAGTACCATCCACCACTGGCCCTTTCTGCTCTCTCCTTTTAATCCACGTCCACCAGGGTGTCCTCCAAGGAATTCTGCACTAAAATCAAGTTCAACCTTTTTATTCCCCATTCTGCATCACATTCCCTCCTTTCAGTGGTCAGCCCAGTTTCAGCCTGCTGTTGCCCCCGGGTTATTTGGATGTTGTTTTGTCGTGGACTTAAATTACCTCGACTCGAACACAGAGAAAATCCGGAGTGGCCACCAAATGCGGAAAGGACCTTTGTGTCACTTCTTGAGCAGTTTTTCTTCTTCTTTGGTGCTAGGAGGTTGGCCGATCCATTGATAAATCTATGTGGTTTTAAAGGCTTTTAAAACAATTTTCTCCTATCCATCCATTTTGACCTGCCTTGTTTTTGTTGACATCACCAACGTTCAGGTCCCTCATATGGGACTGGATTGCCAATCCATGCTTACATCTTCGTTGACATCACCAAATATTACATTTGTCTCCAAGTGAATAAGTTCAGGTCCCTCATATGGGACTGGATTGCCAATCCATGCTTACATCTTGGAAATTGCCTTTTCTTGTCCGGTGACTGAAGCTGAGGAGTTGAGGTGGTAATTAGTGACTTCAGATGAGTTTGAAGTCTAATGTTTCCTTTGATGTCCACTGTCACTCTGGGGCAGTCAGGAAAAAAAGGACCAATACTAAGATGTTAGATTCAGGTGGGGTAGCCCTGTTGGTCTGAAGCAGCCCGACAAAGTTTGAGCCCAGCGGCACTTTAAAGACCAACAAAGTTTTATTCAAGGTATAAGCTTTCGTGTGCAAGCATACTTTTTCAGATGTTGGGGAATGCTAAATGCAAAGCATTCCTTGAAGAGTCTTTTTCTACACATGCAATGAGCAAATTCCAGCCCCCAAGCACTCCACAGACTTCATGTACTGGTGCGTCATTTGGAACGCTGCCTTTGTTACTGCTTCCAGTGGATTGAAGTGATCCGTTAGTCTTGAGAGACCGAACAGCCTATTGTGGCCAAAAGTTCTAACACCATGTACATGAGCGAAAATTCTCTTGCAGATCTTAAGGCTTCCTCTTCAAATGACCTTGTGCATATATCTGCGGTTCACAAGCACTCCACAGACTTCATGTACTGGTGCGTTATTTGGAACACTGCCTTTGTTACTGCTTCCAGTGGATTGAAGTGATCCGTTAGTCTTGAGATACCGAACACCCTATTGTGGCCAAAAGTTCTAACATCATGTCACAGATTAGTACGTGAGCGAAAATTCTCTTGCGGGTCTTAAGGCTTCCTCTTAAAATGACCTTGTGCATATATCTGCGGTTCCCAAAGAAAACCTGAGACAGAGAACATTCTTATCAATTTATTGCTCTTACAGTACAGTTCCTTGACGCATTACAGAAGGCCACCGGTACATTGCTTTATGTTTTTGAACGAAATTGCCTTTTGGTTCTAAGCAGCTGTGTGATTAAACTTGTTCCCCCTCTACATGGTTTTGCCAAAAAAAATAAAGGTATGAGGAAGTATTTGTCTAGTCTATTCGGTCTCAAAATGCCTTGTTTGAAAAGTTTCACCAATAGGGGACAAATGGCTGACCTGTAGAACTGCCGTAATTAAAATCCAGTGTTTTGGCTTACAAAAGGGGGGAAACGATTTTCAGCACAGCTCTTAAGAATGCAGTTTTGTAGCTCATGTAAATATTTTTCCAGTGAGAGCTTACCCAAGCAAATCTGCCCCACGTACATTGAGCTAATGTGGGCTATCCTGTATGCAGCAGTAGCAAGAGTGTGTCACCGTTGGTGCTATTCAGCTACAGAATATATATATAGTAAATCTAATGAAACCATCCAGATATAATTATTCCAGAATTTTGCCATGTAATGAGCTTTTTATGTACTGTGTCCTCAGACTACAAAGGGTACGCTATGTGATTGGTGTGTTTTTTTTCCCTTGAGAATTCTCTTTATTAAGGGATGAACTCCTACGTCATTGGAAACAAAGCGTGACATCTTTTTTCCAACGGAGACGGAAAGGAGCCAGAGTTGTCTTAATGCTCAAGCCGAATACAATGCAAAGTCTTCCTGCTTTCTTGCTGAACCTTAGAACAGAAGATTGTATTACAAGACAAACCTGAATGTAATCTCCCCCCACCCATTTAGTGTTCCTCATAAGGGCATTGGGGAGGGGGAGGGGATATCATAATGCATATGCTGGTAAAATTATTCAAGTCACTGAAATGTCAGTCTTAACCTGTTCTGTAAAGCAAGTCCACCTTCCTGTAATGAAGATGATTGCAGATGATGTCCCCCAGCAAATGGGAGCACTGAATGTTGGACTTGCGGAAACCAAAATTCAACTTTTTTTCTCTTCTGGTGGGACTTCTGGTATTTCCTGATACCCAGGGCTCTAGTCGGGGGGGAGCTCTCAGGTACGGAGCTCCGGAAGAGAACCTCTAGGGGGCGGGGCGGTCACGTGGTGAAGCCCCGCCCCCTTCTTTACCCCGCCCTCTGCTTCAATCCTAATTCCGTTTGGGAATGAGGATGAAGCAGGAGGGTAAGTAGCCGGGCCTTCTGACACACTTCCGGTGATGTCAGGGGGTGTGGCCTTCTGTCACTTCTGGTGATGTCAGGGGGCGTGGCATATGCAAATAAGTTATGCTAATGAGTTATGCTAATGAGCTCCGGCAGCTCTTTTTCTACAACAAGACCCCTGCTGATACCCCAACGAGAAGCCTGCAGCATCTAAAACAAAGGGACTTGAATCTATAACCGAGTTCTCATCTATACTGTACATTTCACAAGAGGGCATATGCAACTATTTACATTCTTAATTTAGTTTACAATATGGAACCAAAATGTATAAATGTTAAGTTTGATAAAAACAACAACAACAAAACACTTTGCAAATGTATATTTGGGGTCTTTGTATATTTTGCTTGATTTCCCCCCCACCCTTAAATTTTAAAATATTTTTTGCTATGTAACATGAACAGTTAGTGAAGAAGCAGTGTTTTCTTTTTGAATACTTAATTATTTCTGGATATTGAGATTATTAAATATATTTCTTGCTATTGTGATATGACAAGAGACTTAACTTATCTTGCTGTGTCTTCCAATGTACACGCTGTATATAGGAGTAATTAGTGACGCTGCTGGGATGAGAATACTTGGAACTAGAGTAGCGTCACGTATTTAGTGTGTATTGATCCTGGCCGCCCTCCTTAATAGCCATATGCAATAAAATGTTATTTATTAAAGGAATAAAGACTTTGAGGGCCTGTTCTCTGCAGAAGTTTTTGTTTGTTAGCTTAAAACCATTTTTGTCCTTCCAAAGCAAGACAGCTCTCTATTTATTATGAGATAAATATTAATGTATCTTATACTAGGATGCGTGTTTAATTACATGTCATGCCACATATACCACAGTCCTGTAAAAGTAGCCTATGGTTTGAAAGTTATCTTTCTTTTGTTGACAGTGGAGTTTGAGATCAGTGCTCCCTCTAAGCTGTGGAGTCTTGTGAGCAAAAATTCTACTTTGTGAGCGACTGGCATTAAAGTTGTAAGTGAGCAGTTTGTGGCTACTGGATAAATTAGTTTGCTCTGGAGCCATCCTTCCTGAGCTGAGACAAAAATGTCTGAGCCGGAGGCTAAGAAACTGTGAGTTGGCTCACAATAACTCAGCTTAGAGGGAACAGTGTTTGAGATGTATTCTGTAGATCAGATCCCATCCTTGCCCCCTTCAAACTCCTAATGGTAGTCTTTAAGGGGAATCCATGCCAGACGTTTGGACAACTGAACTGGAAAATTGAAGTACCTTCATCACCACCAGTGGCAGCTGTAGCCACCAGAAATGGCTTTCATTGTTCATAATTAAAGTTTACTCACCTGACCCACGTTAGTAAGCATCATTAGAGAACCTCTGTGTATAGCAGCAAACAGCTTCCACCTCTTTCCAACTAAAAGCCACAGCCTTCTGGTAAGGCCCAAACATTGAGTGTAGCTTCAGAGAGAGGGGGGGGAAGTTTACTCACCTGACCCACATTGGTAAGCATCATTAGAGAACCTCTGTATAGCAGCAAACAGCTTCCACCTCTGTCCAACTAAAAGCCACAGCCTTCTGGTAAGGCCCAAACATTGAGTGTAGCTTCAGAGAGAGGGGGGGCACTGAGTGGTTCTTAACTGATGAGTCATGACCTTGCCGGACTGAGACGAGGGTCTCTGCCTCCCTCCAAAGACGCGGGTCTCTGTCTCCCTCCAAAGACGCAGGTCTCTGTCTCCCTCCAAAGACGTGGGTCTCTGCCTCCCTCCAAAGATGCGGGTCTCTGTCTCCCTCCAATGTTACAGTCATGGCAGAAGTGACTGAAACAGCCATATTTGTTTAGTCACACAACCAACGTGTTTCCATATAAAATAGGGCAGGGTCTAGGTTTCCAGTAAAGGGAGAGGGGGGAGCAGTCCAACCTGTCCTTTTATAGGAATTTCTCCTCCCCCAAGCCCAGTTTGATTCTGGTATCAGAACTGAGATGGGTGGGAAGTAAAAGGAAATAAACTGGAGGATAAGGTGTGTGTGTGTGTGTGTGTGTGTGTGGTTATTCAGCCTTACACTCTTTAATGAAAAAATTGGACACCCTCCCCCCAACACTTGCTTGGTATAAGAACAGTGCACTAGAGATGAAAATGTAGCTCCCTCATCTTAACCAGTTCAGCTTTTAGACTCCTGCAAACAATATCTTACAGTATTGTAGAAATAGAAAGAGAAAAAAAAAACATGAGTTCATTTCTGTTCAGTCCGAACAGTCACAAGACACAATACTGTATATCAAACAGAACTGGAAACGTAATAGGGAGCATCATTAAAGACTAGCTTTTTAAAATTACCTTTCCCTGTCTCAGCAACAAGAATATTAGAAACAGAAACAAAACTTGGACACGGATTCCTTTCTTCAGTATTGGGGAGCCTTCTTCCATTATCTACAATCACTGGGAGAAGGGGGGAGGGATTCTTCTAGCTCTTCATGGATCTTTTGTAGAGGACTGTAAAGGTATCCACCTCAGTTTGATCTTTTTGGCTTATTGGAAGCTCAGAGCATTCAATATGAAATTGGATTAACTGTGACGCATCTTGTACTGCAGTCACAACATTCTTTTAGCGATTCCTGGCTGACTGTTCCCGTTCTTTACACGGAGGGTTGCCTCCTGTGCCACCCATCTGCCGGGCCGGTTCTGTGCCTGCTTGCCAAAGCAGTTGGGCTCTGTCAAGAATTGCCAGGAGGAGGATTGCTTCAAAGGGCATCCTGTGTCAATCTGTTGGCAGAATGTCTCGGGCACCCATCCCATCCTCTGTCACGCAGCTCAAGTCGTCTGCCGTCTCGTTCCTGCATACCGCAAGGAGTGAAACAAGCTGCCGCAGAAAAGCAAGGGTGATTTCTCTCTGTTAAATCCTCTCCCTTCCATTATTCTCTATGTGTTTACTTGGGGGCAACAGCTGAGGCCTAATTCTCAACATGTTTACTTGAGGCAACAGTTGAGGTCTAGTTCTGTCCGTGTTTGCTTGGAGTGACAACTGAGGCCTAGTTCTCGCTGAGATGGTAATTCTTTCCCCAGGCTAGTTTCCATAAGCAAAACTGCCACCACCCAGCAAGCGGCTATTTCTCCCGTAGGGAGCACCCCCCACACACACACACAAATTTATTTATTTATAACGTTTATTAGCTGCCTTACTTTCTACCTCAAGGCGGCTTACGGTGTAAATAATAATAAAATGCAATATAATACATAAGAAACCTCAAGTTAAAATCAGTAATTTAAAACTGCCGGTAGGCAGAAGAGCTAATCCAATGCTGTCATGAATAACACTGCCTTCAGCTGCCTCCTGAAGGTTGAGAACGAGGGGGGCAGATGCGCCTCCCTGGGGAGATTGTCCCATAACTTTGGGGTGGCTTGTATCTGACCTTTCTGCTCCACCGAGTCTGGTGCTGAGCTGCCTGAGTCAGAGAAAGCTCCTTGGGGTTGAAGAAACTACCATCCTGGCAGTCGCAGAGCACTGTGGCTTACAATGCATGCTGGTACATATTTCCTTAAAAAATACCCCAAAACCCTTAGCTGGGGTTTCATGTAGTGGTTAGGAGCGCAGACGCTAATCTGGGAGAACTGGGTCTGATTCCCCACTCCTCCACATGCAGCTGCTGGTATGACCTTGGGACAGTTACAAGTGGTTTCAGAGCTGTTCTCTTAGGAGCAATACGCAGGAGAGCTCTCTAAGCCCCACCTGCCTCAGAGGCAGTGTTCCCCCTACGCTGAGTTAGTGTGAGCTAGCTCAGTTTTTTTAGCCTCCAGCTCACACCTTTTTGTCTTAGCTCAGAAAGGATGGCTTCAGAGCACACTAATGTATGCAGTAGCCAAATTGCTCGCTCACAACTTTAATGCCAGTGGCTCATGAAGTAGAATTTTTGCTCACAAGACTCCACAGCTTAGAGGGAGCATTGCTCACAGGGTGACTGTTTTGGGGGAGGAGGAGGAGATTGTAAACCACTCTGAGACTCCTTTGGGTAGTGAATGAAGGGTGGGGTATAAACCCAATCTTCTCCTTCATCAGGAATCTGGGTTCTTGCATTACATGGCAGAACAAACATGATGGTGCTCTTTTTCACAACTGTGAAAAATGTGCATGAATCTGCCTTATACTAAATCAGACCATTGATCCATCAAGGTCAGTATTGCTTACTCCAAACTGGCAGTGGCTCTCCAGGGTCTCAGGCAGAGCTCTTTCACATCACCTGCTGCCTGGTGCTTTTAACTGGAGAGGCCAGGGATTGAACCTGGGACCTGCGTGCCAAGCAGAGGCTGTACCATTGAGCCACAGCCCCTCCCCATTTCATATCCTATTACTACATATTTTGTACTGAGCATGTACAGATGAAGAAGAGGAGTTGGATTTATACCCTGCCCTTCACTCGGAGTCTCAGAGCGACTTACAGTCTCCTCCCCTTCCTCTCCCCACAACAGACACCCTGTGAGGTAGGTGGGGCTGAGAGAACTGCTCTTGAGAGAACCACTCTGAGAACTGTGATTGACCCAAGGTCACCCAGCTGGCTGCATGTGGAGGAGTGGGGAATCAAACCTGGTTCTCCCAGATTAGAGCCCACCACTCTTAACCACTACACCAAACCACTAGACATGTGTGCATGGCTCCTGCACGGTCCAGTGGTAGCAACTCTGAGGTCAGAAGAGACCACTCTGTGTCTCCAATGTTGTTTGTGCTAGAGGGGAAATCTGTCCAATAGACTCTTTCCTGTCCCTGGGGTAGGTCCAGCGGAGCCAATGCTGGCAGCCCTTAGCTCTACCTCCGTTTAAAATACAGTGCCTGTTTTCTAAAAAATGTATTGCGATCCTGGCCAGGGTGGACTGGGGCATTAAAGCAGGCCTGGAACAACCTGAGCCAAGCTGCCTCTGTAGTGCCAGCAGTGCAGCAGGGCCCATTTGCAGCAATAGTGACAGTGGGTGTAGGAGAGGCCGTGGCTCAGAGGTAGAGCATCTGCTTGGCATGCAGAAGGTCCCTGGTTCAATCCCCGCCATCTCCAGCTAAGGGGATCGGGTAGGAGACTTCTACCTGACACCCTGGACAGCTGCTCCTAGACTGAGTAGACCAGGGGGTCCCTAAGATGGTGCCCACCAAGTGCTTTTAGAAAGTGTGCGGGACCAGGTGGGGGTTTTCCCAGCAAGGTTTCTGATTGAATGAAGGCTGCGGCAGCCATTTTGTGGCTGGCTTCGCCTTTTGAGGCAGTAGGGTTGCTAGGGGGCTCCGGGAGAGGGGAAGGAGGCTCTGGGAGAGGGAACACGGAAGCGAGTTCCGGGTGAGCTGCCATCATTTGAAGGGACTGCGTTTCTGCTTTCCCTCCATCAGAAATAATGGAGGGATGGGGGCACCTTCTTTGAGGGCTCATGGAATTGGACTCCCTGGTCCAATCTTTTTGAAACTTGGGGGTTTTTTTAGTAGAGGCACCAGCAGCTATGATGAAAATCTGGTGCTAACTAAAAAAAAAACCCAGCCCCCTCCCGAGCCCCAGATACCCACGGATCAACTCTCCATTATACCCTATGGGGACCAGTCTCCATAGGATATAATGGAGCACCCAGCAGCTATTCTCCCCCCCCCCCACTTTCTGAGAGCTCTGAAGTGGGGGGGGAAGGGCTCCAAACTGGGGAATCCCCTGCCCCCAACTGGGGTCTTGGCGACCCTATGAGCAGGGGTCATTTCCTGCAGGAGCGCACAGGAGCGGAGCTCCGGCAGTAAAGAGCCCAGGGGGCGGGCACATGCAACAAGCCCCACCCCCTGCTCCCAGCAGCCCTCAGTCAGAGCAAGAAGCAGCCAGGTAAGTTGCAGAGCCCCCCCTCCCCAGATAGCAATCCAAAACAGTCCAGTGGCACCTTTAAGGCCAAGGTTTATTCAGGTACAAGCTGTCCCTCCTCTGCAAGGGCAGATCTGCGTGTGTCCCCCCATAGCTAGCAATCCAAAAGAGTCCAGTGGAGCCTGAGCGGTGGGTGTTGCCTTCTGATACACTTCCGGTGATGTCAGGGGGTGTGGCATATGCAAATAAGTTATGCTAATGAGTTATGCTAATGAGCTCCTGCACCTTTTTTTCTACAAAATGACCCCTGCCTATGAGGCAGCCATTTTGTGGCTGCTCCCACTATGTCGTGTCCGAATTCCAACGGTGCCCACAGGCTCAAAAAAAAATTGGAGACCCCAGAGTAGACAATACTGACCTTGATGAACCGTCGGTCTGATTCAATATAAGACACCTGCACGTTTGATCCTCTGCGACAGGCAGACCTTTACCTACTGTCATCATTGCTGTGGCCCAGATTTAAGCTGACCAGACCCTGTGGCACTTCTAGTGCTGCAGAGACCGCTCGGCTCGGATTGCTCAGTGGTCCTCCACAGTAGCAGCCCAGTGGGAACTTTCCAGGTAAGCTCAAGGGCCAGTCTGCCCCAGCAGTCTGGGGTCTTGGCTAGTGCGACCAATCATGCCAGGCCAGGAGTGAGCATTATAGAAATACGTTCTGTTACTAGCCGGTCGAATGTTTTCTGGATGGGTGGGAGGAAAGCAGCACCGCCACTTTTCACCCTGAGGAGCTGAAATACGACCCTCCCTCCTCTATATCTTTCAAGCAGTGATTTCCCTGCCAGCTGCTCTCTCAGCTTTTGCTGGGCTATCCAAAGTTTCCCTCTGGGGGTTGTAAGCCATTGGTCGTGAGCTATATTCGCTGCCTTATATAGTTCTACCGCTTTTAATTGCCACGTACAAAACATGGTGTGTATGTGGGGGGTTAAATGTGTTGTCCGTGTGCACAGCCCAACGGGGAGGAGGTGATAATCCAAATCCAGAACTCCAGATAGATCTGGAACTACATCCAAACAAGGACTTGGAAGATGGATCTCAGGGTCTGTGCGCTTTTCCTTATCGGTTTACATTTGTACACCGCACACCGTCACAACCGCCCCCCTTCATTTGGTAGTCCAGATTAGCCTCAAATTATGGAGAAAGGGCATATTCCGAAGTGGGGGAGGTGCAGACGAGCTGTAGGTTTGCTCTGGCTAGAGTGGATCCCGGAGTGATTGGCTCAGGTGAAAGTGCTGCCGATCCTTTCTGGAAGCCATTTGCAGCATCTCCGACCTGCTTCCTGTTGGGCCACTTTGGAAGCGGAGCTTCCTTGTGCCGGAACAGAAACGTGCCTAGCAGGCACGACTGTCTCCCTGCATGGAGGTTTGGGATGCCTCTCATTGCAGGCAAGGGAAGGAACCTGACTGGTTGTTTGCGTTACACACCCCCTTGAATGCCATCTAGGCTGCAGAGGAGACTATATTTGTACTGGGTGTTTCCCACAGGATCTGCCTCCAGACTCTGCAGGGAATAGTTGCCAAAGAGATGTCCAAGGTAACAAATGGCATTTTTATTTATTTGTTTGTTCTTCAAATTTCTACCCTGCCCTCCCAGCCAAAGCTGGCTCAGGGCGGCTTACATAAAATCGGCACATGGTTACAATAGAACTATTAAAACATTTAAAACAGTGCTGAAACCAATTAACAATAACACAATAAGTGCGAGTATTGTTGTTATTAAAACAGCGATGGCTACCATAGCAGCTCTCTTCCCATAACCAGCTCGTAGATCTTCCTTGAATATCTTGCAGGCGGCTGGCACAGGCTGCTATTACGAATTCCAAAGGCAACAGGCTTCCTCTCCTAGTTGTTAGTGGTGGCAGCGGCTCCAAAACCCTGGTGGAAGAGCTCTGTTTTACAGGCCCTGCGAGACTGTAAAAGGTTCTGCAGGGCCCTGATCTCCTCTGGGAGCTCATTCCACCAGGATGGAGCCGCCACCGAGAAAGCCCTGGTTGTCGACAGCCTGGCCTCCTTAAGACTTGGGAGGGTCAATCGGTTCTGGGGCCCTGAACGCAGTGCTCTCTGGGGAATATGTGGGGAAAGGCGGTTCCTCAGGTATGAAGGTCCCTGACCATAAAGGGCTTTATAGGTAAGATGGTTTTTAAAACCATTCAGCACAAATAAAAATTAAAATACAACAGGAGAGTCAGCAGCAGAGGGGAAAGTATGTAAACAGCAGCATAAAAAGAAATGCGACAATATGAAATGATTGCGTTAAATGAAAAAAATAATTTGATCTGGAAGCACAGGAGCTTTGTGCAGTATCCTCGATCCTCCACATTTCATGGTTAAGGGAAAAATGCTGTTCAAACAAATTACAAAGATGATCCAACTCCAATGGTAACGAGTAAAAGAAATTTTACTTACAAAAATAGAAGCACATAGAGGGACATTGAATTTATTGTGAACAGATTAATTTTAAAAAGGTTAAATAGCTAGAGCTCCAAGCCCAGGTAAGAGAGAGAAGAAGAGACGTCTTTCCATCCCAGATCCCCTTGCATACAGAGTTACAATATCCAACACCCCTTTTTAATGTCTCATGCAAAAGTTCTCAAGTTTCAGCATATCTCGCAATTTTTCAAAACTGGAAGCGCCTCTGTTTGCAGTGGTTTACATCATCGTGTGAAGGGGTGACCAACAGCACACCCTAAAGCGGGCTCACTGCGCACACACCCCATGGTCGACTGTTCAGATTATTGCTGTGGAGCAACCACAGAGTGAGTGGCTTCTTTTAATTTGTCTTTTGCATATGCACATGATCAGTTATTAAAGGACTGTTTCATTTTGACAGCTGGAGAAGGCTTCCTCCCTCTCTGAAAAAAACGCTCATCTTTTCCATTAAAAGCTTCCCCACCCTGTGTGCTGCAAAGCTGTAGGCAGAGGAAGCGGCATGAAAAAAAAAGGAGGTTTCTCAGCCTGATCTTCCCTCCCCCCCATCTCAGTGGACAGCTGAAAGTGTACTGGTGTGCACAAGGTTATGTGCTCATCGCTAACTGACCAAAAAAACCCCTAACAAGGAGCAAAAACGGAACAGAGTGATCAGACTTCCCAACCAGGTTGAGCTTGCACCAGGAGAGTCCAGACTTCTGGAAACACGGGGTGAAAGTGCTGATATCTGTAAACACCAGTCTTTTCCTGGTGCCTGATTACTCTGCTTTCAAAGCAGGGCAGAACGGGGTGATGATGACTGGGGCACAGGAGGCAAATGTTGCTGTCTGATTGTGTTCTTCAAATCCACAAAGGTACTGCAACGATATCGGCGCAAACTGCTCGTATGACCACAGCCTAAGTGAAACTTCACACCAATGTGCTTAGTGCATGCAGTCATTTTTTTCTGATTGAGAAATCTTAATGCAACTCTGGTTGTCTTCTTTAAGTTGAACTGGCTCTTGCTCATCAACTCCAAAGTCCTTTAGTAACTGGTCTAGCTATAACAGTTCTCTGCATGAGAACAAAGTTTGAGTCCGGTGGCACCTTTAAAACCTACAAAGTTTTATTCAAGGTATGAGCTTTCATGCGCAAGCACACTGCTTCAGATACAGTGAAACGGTATCCAAAGTATATTCAGACTCTGTGGAAGAAATACTTACTGTAGGCTGCTTTCTACTGGCCCAGGAGATTGGTCCACCTCCGTAGAGGAACAAGTACGCACTTGTGGATTTACAGCTGTCACGGCTCAGGTGGGGTGTCACCTGACACTGCCACCACTCTGGATGTAGGTTTCGCTTGAGAAGGCCCAGAGCACCCTACCAAGACCTTCAGACCTCCCTTTAGGCCGAATAACAGGCGTGAGGACCAGGCAGAGTAAAACAAGGAAAAGGTTTATTTTATAGGAGGTCAAACAACAAGGTGCAGAATAATAACAGTAAGTGGGTGAGAAGAAATCAAATGCCCTAAAGTGTCTAAATTTACTTTCCCCAGCTCACTATCTCAAGTGGCCTTACACTACTCACCCCTCCCTCAGGATGAGGGTTTTTCCCCTGCAGCAGCCTTCCTTCTGGCTCTGCCCTCTGGAAGAAAGAACAGCTTTTCCTGCTGCTCCAGAACTTTTATTCCAAGCCCTCCTCTTTTCCTATTGGCCCATTTTGGCTCCAAAACCTCCCAGGGGCTTCTGGGAGTTGTAGGCCCAGCCTCACCTACTGCTAGCCAGGCTCCCTGGGCCTAGTAGGCCTCTGGTGGCACAGCCCTGATCATGACAACAGTCTAAGCTGTTTCCTGCCCGATCTGCATCTGTGTAACTAGCTAATTTTGGGTTACTGGTGGATGGCGATTTTCGTTTCAGATCTAAAGTTCCTTTTAGATATCTAGCCACACTTTTTACTGCAACTCACTCTTTTTCTCTTCCACAAACGCGAAGGCCTTGCTGCTGAATACTCTAATGTGTCCCGTGTCTGGCACCTTGCCATGCCATATTTGGTAAGGTGTATGTGTGCTCCCTTTTGTGGGAAGTCTGTTCTGGAGATAATTTGCTGCCAGGATTGCTTCGGTGCACCATTTATTGAAAAAGAAGAGGAGATTGGATTTATACCTCACCCTTCACTCAGAGTCTCAGAGCGGTTTACAGTCCCTTTTCCTTCCCCTCCCTGCAACAGACACCCTGGGAGGTAGGTGGGGCTGAGAGAGCTCTCTCGAGAACTGCCCTTGAGAGAACAGCTCTGAGAGAACTTGTGATGACCCAAGGTCACACCATTAGCTGCATGTAGAGGAGTGGGGCATCAAACCTGGTTCTCCCAGAATAGAGTCTGTGCACTTAACCACTACACACAAACTGGCTCTGCATCCATGAGCATGCATTTGCTCATCTCCAGTAAAGATCTCGGTTTCCTTTCAGCAGGTGTAAAGCTGCCTTCCTCTGCTAAAAAGGTTTGTGCGTGATGTGATACAAACTCACCACCATTATCTGTCTGTAGCATATGAGGCTTTCTTCCAAACTTGTTAGAAACGGTAGCAACGTTATCTCTTGAGGAATTCGTGAATTTCACTCTTTTGCCTTGGCAGACATGCAACTGCGTACCCTGAGAAATCGTTCAGAACGGCTAAAAGATACCTATTTCCATTGTTTGATGCTACATGTACTGGTCCAAGGGCATCACTATGAATTAATTCTAATGGCTTGCTAGCAGTGTCCCCTCATAAACTGAGTTAGTGTCAGCTTGCTCACAGTTTTTGAGCCTCTGGCTCACACATTTTTGTCTGAGCTAAGGAAGGATGGCTCCAGAGCCAGTTTGGTGTAGTGGTTAAGTGCATGGACTCTAATCTGTGAGAACCAGGTTTGATTCCCCACTCCTCCACTTGCACCTGCTGGATGACCTTGGGCAAGCCATAGTTCTGGCACTGAGCTCTCTCAGCCCCAACTACCTCACAGGGTGTCTATTGTGGGGAGGGGAAGGGAAAGGAGTTTGTAAGCCTCTCTGAGACTCCATTGGGTCATGAAGGGCGGGGTATAAATCCAATCTCTTCTTCTTCAGAGCAAACTAAGTTATGCAGGAGCCAAATCGCTCGCTCACAACTTTAATACCGGTAGCTCACAAGAACCCACAGTTTAGAGGGAGCACTGCTTGCTAGTACGTTTCTCAGTTCTGGGTGGAAACGAGGATCTAACTCCTTTTGCTCTTATACAACAGGCTCATTTGCTCATGTCACTGATGTCACATGGCTTTACCTTAATGCTTTTGGCAAGGTTCTTGTTCTGAAGGTCAAGGATTACCTTTGGATTACAATGTCCTCGGCGTCTGTGCCACCGTTTCAGGCTCTCTGCGTCTTTCCTGTCATGTGCCAGGTGTACTCGTTCACCTGCGAGACTCAAGTCATACCCTTTTGGTTACCTTGTGCATATACAACATTGTCTTTGCTAATAGTACATTTTTTTATTTCCAAAACATATCTCAAAGCCTTTGTTGTCTAATGTAGACACACCCAATAAACTACAGATTCAGGTGGGGACTGAAGCAGCAGAACAAAGTTTGAGTCCATTTAAGGCCAGCAAAGTTTTATTCACAGTATAAGCTTGCGTCTGCACTGTATCTGATGAAGTGTGCTTGCACACACAAGCTTGTCCTGTGAATAAAGCTTGGTTGGTCTTAAAGGTGCCACCAGACTGTTCAATAAATTACAGTTTGATTCAAGTATATACAGGACATCTCCAATGTCATTTAGGAGATTTTTGTGAGGTGTGCTAACAGCATAAAATGTCAGTCCTTATGCCCTGAATGCATTTACACTGTTAGCAATCTTTATTTCTCCTTTCTCACTTTCATTCAGTTCATCCAAGAAATCTTCGTAGTCTGTGCTGTGACTAGATGCTCCACAGTCTATTAGCCACTTATTCTCTTTTTGGTTCTGATTCAGCATCATCATAAATAAGGCTTTTCTGGTTAATTACATCTACTTCTCCTTCATTGACTATGCTAAAGCCTTTGACTGTGTGGATCACAACAACACAACAAACTATGGCAGGTCCTTGTCTAGTTTTACTTTCAAAATTTCCTCTATTATTTTCTGTATAGTTTTCTCACTAGACATGGTGCCTGACATATTTCTACTTAATATTATGCCGGATAAGTTATCTTTTAACGAAAAATATGTAATTGCGTATGTAATAACAGCAGCAAGAATACTCTGGGCCAAACACTGGAAACTAGACTGTATACCCAGATCAGATGAAGTAATAAGTAAACTGTTGGAAGTAGCGGAAATAGATAAATTGAATATGTATCTACAAGGGAAAAACGATGAAGACTTTTTAGACAGATGGGTAGGATTGTACAAATGGTTGGAAAAAAAGAGTGGACCCTGAAAATATATGTAATACTGTAAAAGGAATAAATGTATGTAAAACTGTAAAATAAAACTTAAAAAAAAAAAACTATGGCAGGTCCTTAAAGAGATGGGAGTACCAGACCACCTCACATGTCTCTTGAGAAACCTGTATAAGGGTCAAGAAGCGACAGTTAGAACCGGATATGGAACAACTGATTGGTTTAGCATAGGAAAAGGAGTAC
>NW_015173762.1:202662-207724 GCF_001447785.1 Gekko japonicus
AGCGCTGTCCGAAGACGTTTCTGTGGTTATGTGGCCGGCATGACTAAACACCAAGGCGCATGGAACGCTGTTACCTTCCCACCGAAGTGGTACCTATTTATCTACTTGCAATTTCTTGCTTTCGAACTGCTAGGTTGGCAGGAGCTGGAACTAGAGACGGGAGCTCACTCCGTCATGCGGCAACTCAGGTCTCGAGGGCAACTCAGTGCCACCGGACTGTTCAGTAAATTACAGTTTGATTCAAGTATATACAGGACATCTCCAACTTCATTTAGGAGATTTTTGTGAGGTGTGCTAACAGCATAAAATGCCAGTCCTTATGCCCTGAATGCATTTACACTGTTAGCAATCTTTATTTCTCCTTTCTCACTTTCATTCAGTTCATCCAAGAAATCTTCGTAGTCTGTGCTGTGACTAGATGCTCCACAGTCTATTAGCCACTTATTCTCTTTTTGGTTCTGATTCAGCATCGTCATAAATAAGGCCTTTCTGGTTAATTAGTAAAAAACTTTTTCCTTTGTCTGCTGCATTAGGACCATCATGCTTTTGATTTTTAAAAATTGCCTCTCTGTTTGCTTGTCGCTTCTGTGCTGTTCCTGTGCGTCTTAGGAAAGCGACCATTAGCCGGTGGCTCTCTACAGTCCTTGGCAAAGTGGCCCCTTTTGTCGCAATTAAAGCAACTCAGCCATTGGTTTTTCACCCTTTCTCAGGTGGGGAAATGGAACTTGAGCCATTCGGTGATTTGGCTTCAACAAGCCATTTTGAGCATTCCTCCCGCAATTTGTTTAGTGCCTGATTGAAAGGTTTTGCGTCTTTCTTTTGCCTTGGACTCAGCACACACAGAAACGCTGAAAATTTCTCCCCCAAAGTCCCAAGCATAAAATTTGCCTTTGTTCATCAGTTAGATTAAAGCCACCGATTGGCACATTTTCAAACACCTGCCTCATTTCAGATATGTATTTTTCACAATTCTCCCTGTTATGTAACCTTGTTTTGCAAAGTTTTCTTATCCGCACTCCTTGTGATTTAATACTAGTAAACCCAAAAGACTCTTCTAGCCTCTTAAGCATTTCTTTTGCTGCCTGGGAATGTTCAGACTTGAAAGTCTCACTGTCATCCAATGACCCCATAACAATGTTCTTGGCAATCCTAGCTTTTATTATCCAAGAGTCCAATTCCTTGCCTTTCTCTGTTGGTCTTTCTTCAGCTAGGATTCCAGCAGCTCCATTTGCGTCAAAGGGTATACGGAATCTTTTAAGTCAGCTTCTATAGTTCTCAGCAGTAAGTTCTGGGATCTCTAAATATCCGCTTGATTCGGCCATCCTTATCACAGCAACGTGGAGAAGAACAATGGAGACTTTTTAAAAACCAAAAAATAACAAGGGGATCTGCTAATCAAAGACTTTAAGCCCTTTTTAAACATTAAACTTAATCTAAGCTTCTGATAGACTCTGGGCCCATAATCTATGGGGTTAGTAAAAAAAATCATTTTCCTTGGAAGCACAGAAGCTTTTTCACAGTTTCCCTGATTCTCCACGTTACCCAGTTAAGGGGAAAATGATGTTCAAACAAATTACAAAGATGACCTGACTCCAATAGTAACAAGAGAAAGAAATTTTACTGACAAAAACAGAAGCAGAGAGAGGTCCTATATAAAATGGAAACTGAAGGCAAGCAATGGCCAAAGAGGCTCAGCATCTAACCCAATGAGAGGGCGGAGCCGCCACGTATGCCTGAGTGAGAGAATTCTATTAACTCTTTACCTCCCAGATCCTCTTACATGTAAAGTGATAATAACAGAAATAACCATCCAAATATTACAGTAGCAATAACAAAATGTTTTTACCTGCAGGATATAAGACGATGGGTATGCAAAGTGCCATTAGTAAAGGTAAACGTTCCCTTGCTCGAAAGCCAGTCGAATCCGACTCTAGGGTTACGGTGCTCATCTCCATTTCAAAGCCGAAGAGCCAGCGCTGTCCGAAGACGTTTCTGTGGTCATGTGGCCGGCATGACTAAGCACCAAGGCACCCTAGGGTTGTCAGATCTTACCTTGATCCCAGCAAGGGGCTCCAGCCTGGCTCCTGGAGTCTTCTGGCGCGCGTCCTCTGCGTGCGTGCCGCAATGACATCACCCAGAAGTGACATCATCGTGCTGGGCACATTATTTAGGGGGCACTCTAGCATTTGGGTAAAAACCTCTATGGTCACCATAAAGTTTTAACCTGAATGCTAGAGTGTCCCCTGGACAACGTGCCCAGCATGATGATGTCACCTCTGGGTGATGTCATCACACCGGGCACGTCGGATGTGTTGGGACTTTTCGGGGGGTGGGGCTCCCTCGCCGGCCAGCTGGCTGGTGGTGGATTTAGGGGCCTGAAATGAGGGGAACTCCCGTCCCCATCAGGGGGTTGGCTAGCCTAGACAAACCCCCAGGCCATCACACCACCCGGAATTTTCCTAGTATCCTTAATGGCCAATCCGCTATAGCTGCTACCCGCATAGCCACGGCTCAGGGACTGGATGTATGGAACTGGAGTGAGGGTGCTAACTGATTCATAATGAGGAATCCACGTCGGGGGAAGCGACTGGAGCAAAAGAAAGAAAGAAGAAGCTTTGAGTGCCTAGCTTCATCTTTAAAAATGTGTTAACAAAGATCCTTCTTTTTGGACCTTTAGAAGAAGGCCTCACTCGTTGGCTTTCTTGTCGTTAAAGTCAGTTTCTCGTGCAACCTGCCATCCCTCCAAGGAAAACAGCTGACTCATGTGCCAGGTGGAATGAAACCGGCAGGCGAAAGATGAACAGTGAGGCTGTGACGGTTAGAAGCACAACAGAGATGGAATTTCGTAGGCCCCCTATCCATCTTCTAGGTGGCAGGAGATAAATGTAGGCTGCCCCGCCACTAACGTTTTGCGCAGGCATCTCCGTAACTTGCATACAACACACTATGGCCAGGCCCTGGAGTGCGGTGATCTAAGAAAAACATTGTCTCCAATAGGAAAAGCAGTGGCTACTAAAATATAAAATCCTCCTCAAATACAGTGTTTGCAAGGAAATGGTAGTAAAGGTTCCCTTGCTCGAAAACCAGTCGAATCCGACTCTAGGGTTGCGGTGCTCATCTCCGTTTAAAAGCCGAAGAGCCAGCGCTGTCCGAAGACTTTTCCATGGTCATGTGGCCGGCATGACTAAACACCAAGGCGCATGGAACGCTGTTATCTTCCCACCGAAGCGGTCCCTATTTATCTACTTGCAATTTCTTGCTTTCGAACTGCTAGGTTGGCAGGAGCTGGAACTAGAGACGGAAACTCACTCCGTGATGTGGCAACCCGGGTCTCGAACTGCCAAACTACCGACCTTCCACGGCCTGCAGTTCAGCGTCTTAACCACTTGAGCCACCGCAGCTCCAAGGAAATGGTAACCAATGCCCAAATCCTTGGTTTTATATAAAGCATACATTCATAGTGTTGTTACCAGGTCTGGAGAAAAATGTCCCGTTCCTTGAATTGAGACCTTTTTCTGTCTTTTTTTGGCCATGAAGTCATAACCGACGTAAGGTGACCCTGTAGGATTTTCAAGGCAGGAGACGTTCAGGGGTGGTTCGCCACTGTCTGCCTCGGCCTAGCGACCCTGGAGTTCCTTGCCAGGTCTCCCATCCAAATACTAGCCAGAGTCAACCCTGCTTAGCTTCCAAGATCTGATGAGGTCCGGTAAGCCAGGGCCGTCCAGGTGGAGCTGGACAGAGGCTAACTAGGATGTGATTTACCTCTGTACCCTGAAAAGCCTCAGCTACCCATTTCCACACGTTAAGCCTTTATTCAAAGGAACCGGCCACCCTGTTCACCCAGTAAATAATACCAAAGACACCCCCCTCCCCCAATTGTGCCTGTTGCATTTCTGGATTTCGTGCAGAGCGTGTCGCCTTCAAGGGGCCCTCCGTTTTCTTTTACAAGGTAAGCAGGAATTTCCCCTTCCTGGACTCCAGACTTGTTAAAAGAAAACCACCTGGCGAGCCTGCCGCTTCCTGTTTCCTTGCCTTTTTCTCAATGCTTCTCTCTTGACTTCTGTCGGTGCCTGATCGCTGCCTTTGGGAGTTATTTTAAACCCTTTCCTTAGAGGTGAGCCCCGCTGATCAAATCTCTGGTAGATACCCAGGCACTATTTGTGACATCTAGAATCCCACAAGCACATCCTAGTTGATTTCTTTCTGTATTAAATACTTCTATCCTGCCTTTCCGGGAGGGAAGGTATTGCCACAGGCAGGGCTCTTTTTGTAGATAAAGCCCAGCAGGAACTCATTAGCATAATAGGCCACACCCAACAACAGAAACTCATTAGCATATTTGGCCACACCCATGACATCACAGCTCATTGACATATTAGGCCACACCCCCATGTTACCAGAAGTGTGCTCATCCAGCCACACCCACCTTTTGCTTCTTATTCTGTTTACCTTGTTTGTTGTCAAAACCCAGGGCTTTTTTGTAGCAGGAACTCCTTTGCATGTTAGGCCACACACCCCTAATGTAGTCAATCCTAATGAGTTTCTGCTGTTGGGTGTGGCCTATTATGCTAATGAGTTCCTGCTAGGCGTGGCCAACTTGGAAGCCAGCCAGAACTCCGTTCCTGTGCGTTCCTGCCCAAAAATAGCCCTGGCCACAGGGGTCTCCAACATGGCATCCAGGGGCACCGTGATGCCTGCTCACGGCTTTCCTGGTGTCCACCAAGTGTCCTGAGAAAGTGGGTGGGACCAGGGGGGGGCTTTTGCCCAGCAAGGCTTCCGATTGGCCATTGGAAATTTGATTAGCTGTGCAGGTTTTTAAAAACGCTGCTTTGGCAGCAGCTGCCAACACAAGACAAAGCTCTTCACTGTGTGACTGAAGGTCAGCTGTGGCAGCCATTTCGTGGCTGGCTCCTCCCCCTGCCGCAGCCATTTTGTAGCTGCGCCCATCACACGATATCAGAATTCCAAAGGTTGTCCACAGGTACAAAAAGAAGAAGAAGAGCTGGTTTTTATACCCCGCTTTCACTACCCGAAGCAGTCTCAGAGCAGCTTAGAATCTACG
>NW_015173762.1:208386-208787 GCF_001447785.1 Gekko japonicus
GCGCAGGATGAAAGCGTCACATGGTGTTTCAATGACAGAATATATATATATATATCTGCAGGTTGGAAGAGCCTTCATATAGCTCTTGGAAGCTAAGAAGGGTTGGCAATTGAAGCTTGGAAGCTAAGAAGGGTTGGCAATTGAAAGGAATACTGCCAAGGATAACTACACAGAGGAAGGCAATAGCAAACCACCTCTGCACCTCACTCACCTTGAAAACCCCTTGCTGGGGTCTCCATAGATCAGTTGTGACTTGACAGTACTTGCATACCTACCCTGCCTTCCCAGCTTTCACTGGCACCTCTTGGAGGCTCAGAACAACCAATACACATCAGCACGGTGACAATGCGAGCTATTTGAGCCACAGTTTTGTGCCTCACCAATAAATGCGATAATTTGCC
>NW_015173763.1:0-38998 GCF_001447785.1 Gekko japonicus
TTTAGTGGATACACATGTGGAATCTCTCCTCTTTAATTAAACTATATTTTGAAAACTGTTGTTGTTATTATTGTATTTGTGGGACATCCAGTATACCTTTGTAAATGCTACTTTGCTCCTGTAGACTTTAAGCTTAAGTTATACGACAAATGACACTATCTTTTAATAAAATATGACAGCAAAATCAATCCCAGAGATCCTAATATCTCCATCCAGCACCCCTAGACAATAATTTTTCCCCTGCTTTTGAGCTAGTGAGGTATAAGGGTAAACTTAAATACATTTCTTCCTTCCTTCCTAAAGATTTAATGTGACATGAAGTTTTTGAACTACAGCCCACTTCATCAGATGTAAAAAGTGTGTACTATATTGGAACCTATATGTATGTGAGCAAAAATATAAAATTACAAAATTAGACATATCATTTAGATCAAGATCATATGGGGGTGTCAGTATGTAAGCTTCAGCAATAGATGTTCCTGATCTGACAGTTGTCAGGTGATTGTCAGGTGATACAGTACCAGACTTAACCAGTTTGGACACGTCTGGGCAAAGACAGAGTCACAATGACTCAGCACAATGCTGATTGGCTGTCATATGTATATATGTAGAATGTACCTATGCACAGTGTTCTCTCCTGTATGTATGGATGCTGGCGAAGCACTCTGTCCAAGAGCTTTATATATTGTAAATAAACTTCCTGTAAATAGTTACCACTGGACTGTGTTATGTGGTTTGCTATTGGGAGTTGCTGGTGAGTGGAACTCTGCTGGAGTGTGCTTAAGTTATAAGTTGCCAGTTCACAGAGCTGAATACGCACTGCACGACAGGGGGAGGTGAAATCTTCTGGCAGCCCATGGTGGATCTTGGCAGCTTGGTGTTTGGTTGTGCTCAGCAAGACCATGTAAAATCTTATACTTCTCTATAGCAATAGAGGCTGATTCCTCTCCTCCTACTTTTACTTAATTTAATTATAACCCACTCTTCTCCCCAGTAGGAACCCAAAGCAGCTTACAAAATGAGGATGGAGCACTATTGCTACCAAGGGAATAGCTCCCTTAGGACTGAATTTTACATTCACTCCATTATTGATTACTAATTGAATTACTGATATACCTCTATTTTTCTGCCTTTCACTATCCACTTGTTTGCAATAAAGTTTCAGTTTGCTTGCTAGAGGTGTCTTTTTAAAAAAATTGTTATCCTTTTTGCTCCTTCTGAAGATTTTTGTAGTTATCTGCTTCTTCAGGGAATTGATCATATATACTGTCTTACTTTGCTATAGTAAAACACATCTCTCACACTTTTGAAAAGTGGTGTCTTTTTCACCACTGGGGAAGGGGTTTCTCAAAGTAAGACAGTGTACTCATGGATCGTATGATCCCTAAGATCCAGCTCATGGTGCACATGTGTGGGGACACCTATGTGTGCCTAAACCATACAATTCATGACTGGCCTATGGAAAAAAAGCTGGGTGTCTTTCACATAGGCTTAATAGGATATCATGTACCAGCTGATGTTATTTACTTCCATGCCATGAAAAACTTCAGTGGTTCATTTCCAAATATTAAGCCTGTATTTAAGGGACAGGACATTTGTCTCCAGGCCAGCAGGTAACTATATGCACAATGAAGTTTCCCATGCTCTTGGCAAACAGAAGGAAACTTGCAAGAATTTTGAAAGCCCTGGAGGTCAGGATTGGCTTTTAGCATAAGCTCCTCTACTTCTTAGATGGGAGTAAGACAGGCTGTGCAAAATAGCTGCTGGGTTGGGGGCAGCAGCAAGATGGTGGCAGTCTTAGGCTGCACCAGGATTTGATCTCACATCATCAGCTTATGATTCTGAATGTGTTTGCAAGCTTATTCTAATGCAGCCCACCAGCTATGTTTGTTTGGTCTTCTAACTAACACTCCCACTTTCTGTGGTCTCATGCATGCAACTAAAAGAAGCTAAATCAGAGCTAGCCTTCTGCAAATGGCTCAAAACATATTGATTTAAGAAAGCTTTTGAGGTTAACACAGTATACCCTGTGTTCTCAGCTTGAGATGTGCTTGTTCTTCTCTCAGCTTGGTTCTGCTCTGCAAGCTTGTTCTGAAGAAACATGTCTGGAGGAATTGGTCTGAATAAAAAACACCCTGTTCCTTTAACAGACACTTGATGTTTGTAAAAGGGTAGTTGAAGTTTTTTTGTGACATGGAGTTTATAGTATCATCTGGTAGATAACATTCCATTAAGCCATTATTAAAGGAACAGGGCACCCCCCCCCTCCAGGAAGTTGGCAACACTGTAAATGAACAATCTCCTGTGACAAAGGGGATGATAATGTTTAGCTTTCTTCTCAGATGGGCCTTAAGCATCAGGAAATGGTTTTTGTTCACAGCAGCAGGAAGAGGGGAGTACCTTATTCATCCAGATGGAATGGGCAGATGGGCATCTGTATTGAAAATAAGCACACAGGGAGGAGAGAGAAAATTGGGGCAATTCTTAGAGCATTTTGGAGATGGTGACTCCAAAAGGCATCATTATGTCTGTGATGTCATCCCTTTCTTGTTCTTTTCAACTGCAAGAGTAGGGGAGGGCCAGTGAGGACAGTGGTTTGCTGCAGCGGGTAGCCTTGTAAGCCTGTCTGGGGAACATTAACTTCAAAATCAAGCTTTGGGGAGGATGTATTGTTAATGGCAATGGGAAAGGGAGAGAGTGACTTTCTTCTTCCCCTACACCACTACCCTGACTGAAAATAGTCTTTTGGGAAAACAAAGACAAGCAAAATATGTGCCCTTATCTTTTTTATCCACATGTTTTTACCCACTCTGCCCTCAGTTTCTCTCATGCTCTGTGTGTGCCCAGGGCTATGAACCATTTTCTGTCAACAGCAGCACACATTGTGGAAATAGCCCCCTCCCTTTCATTGACCCTACTCCCTCAGCTGCTTGTATCTTTCATCCTCTCCACAAGAATTCTGGCACCATGAGAAATCATGACGATAAAGAATCTATCACAGGCAGTCAGGAATTGCAATTTCTGGTTACTCATACTCGGTGCAGGCACATCTCTCCCCCTCGTTGATGTGAAGAATGTGTCATGACAGCAATGATAGTCTGTTGCCAGTTTCCTTGTGTCCAACTTTTAGCTCTGATATGGCCCGAATAGGAAAACTGCTAAGACAATGTTCTACCCTGTTCTTCCAATGGGCCTGGAGGCAGTGAGAAGGCATGAAGCACATAAGAAAAAAAGGGAGGGTTCACCACAGGAGGAAAAACTTCAAAAGCAGATTGGTACTATGAATCAAGATATTTGTTCCCTCTGGCAGGAGACTGGGGATTTAAATTGCTAGTGTTATTTTCCTGTTGAAAGTTACTGCTCCCTATCTAGAAGAGGAGACATAACAACCAAGCGTAAAAGAGAATATTAATTAAATTGTTCCCCCTGTAATTATCAAAAGGACAATAACTCTGTGCCTTCACTGTATCTCCTGTGGAGTGCCACTGGACAACAATGATGCTAAAAACCTATATAAATATATCCCCCAAATATTCAGAAGTATGGTGAAGCACTAGGGAGCGTCAGGTTTTTGTTCCTGTGCATTTTATACTCCAGGGTCAGGCTGGAACTGGCTACTGTCTTTCTTTCAGGACCAATGCCAAGTAAATCTGGCAATGAACAGTAAACCTGAATTAACCAATATGACCATGAGTGTGTGTTTCATCTGGGAATGGATGCTCAGATCATAGTGCTGCAGATGCAGACAAGGGATTCTATGTTCAGAGGGAACATTTTTCATTCAGGATGTGGATATTAGCAGTGGTACTTGTGCTGCAGCCTTCCATTTTGTGTAGGGCTCATGTTGGTAAATGTAGTCTCTCGGATCCCCAGCCTACACTTCACAAGTATTATCAGTCAGGAGATCACATCATTGGAAGCATTGTTTCACATACCATCTTCCACGCCAGTCTGAAGAACTTCAGGGAACAGCCTTCTTGGTCATTATCTGAAGATTTCATGTATGAATTACAATTGCTTCCATTACATGTGCTGTAGTTGGCCACAAACCAACAAATCACAGTTCTGAGTCTTGCAGGACTCCTTTTTCTCGTCCTCATGTAAAACATAACATCCTCTTGCATGTTTCATTCCCTTATTATCACAGCATCTTCTGAAAGTATCATCCCAGGTGCATCCTTTTCTGTGCTGTAGCTTCAGATGTATACAGTTTCTGAATTCTTCTGCCCCAGTGCTTTCATTCCCTTCCAATCCTTTTAGTTTTAGTTTGTGACCCTGCAGACAGGAACCTGGTCTTATTTACATTAATAGATGTTGCTGGCACTGGCATTGTGGTTTGCATTTTAATTGCTGTCAGCCACTATGGAAAGGATAAAGTCCAGTGGCACCTTTAAGACCAACACATTCAAAATTTGTCCAGTTGCTTTAGGACAACACAACTATCCAGCTGAATTTATCTTTATGGGAAGGATGTTTGTCTAAAAAGTGGGATAAAAATATACAAAATAAACAAAACTTGATATGGATATTGAAATGTCACCTACTTTTCTTGTACCAGCTGCCCTCCTTATTTACCATGCTGTAGTTTGTTTGTTTTGTTACTGTGTAATCCAATCGATAATAAGAATTGTCCCATAAAGTACAATTTATAAATATTATGAATAACACTGAATATGCAACTGAATGGTGATGATTTTACAAAGTGCATAATATGTTTATAACCCAAAATGCAAATCTCATTTTAGGGCAGAAACTAACAACTACCAGCACATTCTGGCTTTAGTGTTTGCTATGAAGGAAATCAATGAAAATTCCCAGATCTTACCCAATGTCACCCTAGGATTCCATATCTATGATAGCTATTTGAAAGCAATGTGGACCTATCAGGCCACAATGCAACTTCTTTCCACAAGGGACAGATTTATTCCTAACTTCAAGTGTGACACCCAGGACAATCTCATTGCAGTCATTGGAGGACTTCATGCCAAAACCTCTCAGCAGATAGCAAATGTTGTGGGCATCTACAAGTTTCCACAGGTAGGTTGTATGTACAGAGCATGGACACTTTCAAATTATTTATATGTCCCCCTCCCCCAGATATGAACTTTGTGGATTAGAAATAATTAGGGTACATTGAAAGCAATCAGTCAGATTTTATTTTTTGTATGAGCAGAAAAGCCAGATCAAGTCCCGTAGAGACAGAAAGCAGGTTCAAAAGAAATAATTTAGGCAAAAAAAAATGCATATAGCACAACTCTAACTTCTGGTCAGAGATATACTGATCTGACTGGTGCAGGTCCCAAAGCTGTGAACCATGGGCTAAGAGCCAAGGTACCTTCAGTTCACACGCCTATCATGACCAGGCTTGAACACTTGTAACAAGAAGGGAAAAAGCAGCTTAGTCCAGACATGTTCCTAAGATTCCCTGCCCAGCTAGAAGAGCCTCTGCCCTACACAAGGCTTTTTATTATAATCCTAGAGCTATTTATGCAGTATTGGGGAATGTATGAGACACTGAGAATGAATAGTATTTACTGTATTAACAATAAATTGTATTTATTTGTTTTACTAACTCTCTATGGTATTAACAATAAGTAGAATGTTAAAGCTATACACAAGAAGCAACTTTTCACATCTTTTTGCACTATCTCTAGTCGAATAATTTTAAGGGGTCATAATTTCCTATTTGGAAAAGACCAGGTTTTTCAGAAATATTATGTGTGGGTCTGAGACCTTAATACAAGGAAGATAACAGTAATTGTTTAGAAATCTGTGACTGAGATGATGGAACTGGTTGAGATCTTTTATGGAGTTATTTGATTTATACTCTAAGAATTGCTTTGAGAGTCTTATTCAATGCTGGTCTTAGGCCTGATACACCTGATTGCTAAAATTGTTCCTGCTACACTTGAATCATGAAATATATACTGTTGGTATTAGAGATTTAGGGTTTTTTTAATCCCCATAGACTTGAATTGTGGATTATATATTGCTGCTAGATTCAATCCTATGTCTCTTTTATTCACCCCATTCTTCCCTCTTGCTTGATACACTTGAATTATTTACTGATGCAAAAAGAATTGGAGGGGGGACTTCAAATGTATCCTACCATTGTGATTTTCTTCTCTTTGTTGATAGAAAATCAAGGCACTTTATTAATATAATTAGTGGATGTATTCCATACAGCCAGTTATCATTTATGCATAATTGATAATTGATCAGTGTGATATAAGATCCTTTTTTGAAGGAATGAGCACTAGATATACAAAGAAGAAAGGAAATTCTAAGTTAGGGGGAAGCATGCCATCTTTGGAGGATTTTCAAAATCTCCTGTAAACTGAATTTGGTAAATTTGATAGAATATTAAAAGATTTTTAAAAAGGATATATCTAAGAATGTGGAGGAGGTGGAAAGGAAGATTGACCTTAAATTCTAAAATACAAGAATATAATATAGTATAAATACAAAAAATAGTTGTTTGAACATTGAAAATAATCTGAAGAGAAGTGGGAAAGTGGTAGAAGAAACATATAATAATGAATGATCAGATGAAGCACATAGGTTTGAAGAGGCATTTAGATTATTAGAAAAAAATAATTTGGGAATTATAAAGAAGACATCAAGGATGTTTCAGATAAAGTAGATGAGCTTGATAACTGTCAGTGATTATATAATATAAAAACACGAGGATTAAAAGAAAATGTTCAGATTGAGAAACAGAAATTGGTTCCATCATCAATCAAAAGGGAAACTGTACCTAAAAAATCAGAAAGAATCTGAAACTGGGGAAGGCAGTCATGAAGGAGCTTAAAAAGATCCTAAAGTGTAAAGATGTGTCACTGGCAACTGAGATCCAATTAATTCATGCCATAGTATTCCCCTTTACTATATAAAGCTAAAATGACTAAAATGAGAAGACAAGCATCACTGGAAAATACAATAATGCCAGGAAAAGTTGAAGGCAACAGGAAAAGAGGAAGCCCCAACATGAGATGGATTGATTCAATCAAGGAAGCCATGTTCCTCAGTTTGCAATACCTAAGCAAGGCTGTTAACAATAGGACATTTGTGAAGGTCATTAATTCATAGGGTTGTCATAAGTTGGAAGCAACTTGACAGCACTTAACACATGCAAAAAAGAAAATGTTGAGGGAAATCATTGTAAAGGATTTATTACAGATATTATATTAGGATGTTTAAGTTCTGATTATAAGGAAGCAGTTTGGATTGACTTGATTTATTAAATGAAAATTGTCTAGAGACATATTAGTTAGATTTACTGAAGTTTGCCTTAGGAAGAACACTTTAGAGAACTTTATTGCTAACCCAGATTTGAAGGTAACTGGGGTAGAAACGAAAGTTTTCCTGGATCTATACCTATAATTTTGAAGAAACAACTATATTTATCCTTCCTGAACAGGTGAAAATCCTTATAGATAGGGCTTCCTATGTAAATAGCAGATTCAGTATAAAAATAAAATGGTGACTATTCAGACTGAAAAGGAGGCAAGGAATTGCCTTAAGATTATAGATGAAGTTGAGGTATCAATGTTAAATAAACTTTCTATTGATGGGTATAAAAATAAGGAAGAAACTCAGGCTAGGACAGATTCCTTAACTGTTAAATATAACGTCTAAGAATTGCAACAAAATAAAGAGGATTGAGTTTTTAGGATCTTGTTTTATTATAGTGGAAATTGTAATAAAGATAGAAAAGTTTCCTATTATATGGGTTAATATTAAAGTACTTAATTTTAAATGCTTCAATTGCACTTCAGTATTACCAAAAAATGAAAAAAGGTAAAAAAAAGGTTAAAAAAAAGGTAAAACAGGACAGTCAACACCATGGCAATAGATGCCTGTAAAGTTGCCTCACTGGCCTTTTGATATTGCCTATGATACAACTGGTGATGAGTAACATACTTTCTCATTAAAACTTTGTATATCAGGCTCTAGTTTTGGTGGCATGAAGAACAACGTTTGCAACTGATCAGGGGATTTTCTAAAATACTTTTTGTTTCATGTTGGCATTGGTTTTATATATTTCTGACATGCCTGTACATGTTAAAAAAGGAGGAGGAACCACTGAGCAAGCTAGAAAAATCACTTTTCTTTGGCTAGTGAACTAATAGAAGTTCAAGAAAGATTGTATTTAATATGTAGGGATAGTCATCACAGTTTTTTTAAGAAGCATACAACATCAGATGCACATGTATACACATATACAAAGATATTTTATTTTGGAAAAAACCCCAACCCTTCCCCCCCCCCCTGCTTCCCTGCATCTTTAGCTCTTGTATGGATTTACTCCAAGGATGCATGATGAAACCCAGGTTCTTTCCTACTATGGGATGGTCCCAAATGAAGCCCTTCAGTACACAGGGATTCTCCAGTTACTTCTCCACTTCAAGTGGACATGGATTGGTTTCATTGCTGATAACAGTGAGAACGGAGAAAGATTTGTGCAAAAGATGCTTCCGGTATTTTCTCAAAGTGGCATTTGTTTTGCTTTCGTAGCTATATATCACAGTTTAGGTTTTGATGATGATTTAAGTGGAACGTTAAACTGGATGATGGAAATAGGTAACGAACTGATGAACAGCACAGCCACTACAGTAGTCTTCTATGGTGAAGCTGATTCCATGATAAATTTCAGGTGGTTGTTGATGTATCTGCCCACAATACAGGATGTAATACAAACCCTCAGAGGTAAAGTGTGGGTTCTGACAGCTCAAATGGACTTTACATCACTTCAGTACCAAAGAAGGTGGGATATTCAAGTCATTCATGGTGCCCTGTCTCTTGCAGTTCACTCCAGTAAGCTACCCGGATTCCAACAATTTCTTCACAGTAGAAACCATTTAAGCACAAAAGAAGATGGTTTTATTAGGGCCTTCTGGTCACAAGCTTTCAGCTGTGTATTTCCAGATTCTGTTTCAGACGAGATGGGAGAGGATCTGTGTTCTGAAGAAAAGATCCTAGATAATCTTCCTGGGCCTGTGTTTGAAATGCACATGACTGGTCACAGCTACAGCATCTACAATGCTGTCTATGTTGTTGCTCATGCATTACATGCCATGTATTCATCCAAATCCAAAAGCAGAACACAGGGAGAAAGAAAGAAACTTCAGAATCACCAGCCATGGAAGGTAATAGTTCGAATAATTCATAGTGTGTTTGTGTGGATCTGCAGTATGTGCAGTGAAGGATGCATTACCCTTTCCCAGTAATGTCCATGTGATTATATACACAATACTGGATGGACAGTTATTTTCACACCAGTTTTGGCTGGCTCCTGTGCCAATGAAAATTACACATGAAATGGCTCTAGGGAAAATATCAGTTTTGTGGATGAAAGGACAAACTCCACAGTTCTTAGAAAACTATTTTCCTGGCTCTTTTTGTGGACTTCAAACACTCTGGGCAAACTACATGTCTCAAGAACCTAGCACTTGCAACTGTGCCTTAGAAGTAATCCTGGCACCAAGGAAGGGAGAACAGTAGGAGGGAAGGGTAGAGGGAATTCTTACTCTCCTTCCATGCTACTACCACTGCCATCATCAACACAGTGGCCTCATGAATGGGTGGGTGACTTCATTGGGCAATAGGAGATGTCACTACAAAAGATATGGAAAGAGAGGTAAAACTGAACAAGCTAGGGTTTGTATTGTTTATTACAAATTTCTGTTTCATTTCTCGATCTAGCTCCACCACTTTCTGAGATGGGTCTCTTTTAACAACAGTGCTGGAGACAAGATTTACTTTGACCAGGATGGGGAATTGGAAGCAGGATTTGATGTTATCAACTGGGTGACATTCCCCAATCAATCTTTTGTTAGAGTGAATGTTGGCAAAATGGACTCCCAGACTCCCTCACTCCAAGCACTCATCATTAGTAAGGAACTCATTAGATGGCACAGTTGGTTTAATCAGGTAGGATTTGTCTTATTAAGTAATTCTTTTAAAGGTATTTTATGCCAATAAAGGTCAACTGAACTGAACTGAACAGGTAGGATTTGGAATAGAGACCTTTTGAGATGACCTAGTGAACAACAAATCACTGCAATTATAGTGGAGATGCTGCAGGGCTAGGTTGTAGTCTTGCATGTAAAGTTGAATTATGACGGACAAAGCTCTGTGTTCTTTTTCTACCATGGGCAATAAGAGTAATATTTAACCCAACCTAAATCTTATAGGCATTATTGACTGGTGTTAAGAATGTATGAATATGTGTATTTAGTTGAAATTCTTCTCGGTGGAAGATCACTTTAATTCTGCCTATTTTTTTTGCAAGTTTCTCATTCTTGTTACTTATGTTTATATGATATTCCTGTTTACACCATTTTAATGTTATATGCCATTTTATTCCATTTCTATGCAACTGAAAAAGCAGTAATTTTAAATGTAGTATTTCTGCTGGATTGAATTTGTATGGCCAGGGAAATGGACAAGTATAATCTTATTCCAATTGCAGAGAATACATAAGAAAAATTTGAACTTTCAAATCAAGAAATCTAGGAACATTCATAATTAGCACTCATTAGATGGTGTCTTCATTGCTAGAGGTTCTTAAGAACTGGGATAACAACTACTTCACGTTCTTTCATGAATTGTAAGGATTCTAAGCTTTATCTTCTGAAGATGAACATTCTCCTATTTGGTCAATTAGGCACAACCCCTTTCTTTATGTAATGATAATTGCCATCCTGGTTATAGCAAGAAAATAAAGGAAGGGGAGCCATTCTGTTGCTATGATTGCAGTCCATGTCCAGAAGGGAAGGTGTCTGAGAATGAAGGTAAGACTTTTCATTTACATATGAAAATACTGTCAGGAATCCAGGGAATAAGACATGCAAGATAATGTAGACATAGGCCTACTCTGCACTGGTGTTTCCCCCCGTTTCACCACTGGGTTATCCAAGTCCTCCTGCATTCTAATCGATTTCAGCTTCCCCAACACCCCAGTATTTCCCCCCATTCTGCATTGCTTTTCCTCCCTTTAATGGTCAGCTCAGTTTCAACCCTCTCTTGACCCCGGAGATTTTTGAGCAGTGTTCTCACATGCAGTACTGTGAACATGATGTTTGATTTTCCCTTTCTTTGTTCTGTGCGCACATTCCACATCCCCCTCTCTTGTTTTTTAACAAGTGTCTTGGGTCTATTGATGGAAGTTTATCACAGCAGTTGTTGGAAGCACATGTGTCCAGAGTGGCATTGGAGGTAGGAAGGGGGAAAAAAGGGGGATGGAGTGGCAAGACAGGACTCGTCCACTTTTTCACATTTCTAGTCAAGTAAATAATCTATGCTGATCTTTGTCAGGTGGGTGTGGTGGAGGGTTGCTGGAGGAGGGCGGCAGTGCAAAAAACGTTCTCCACTATGGCCAGGGGAAAAAACTGAGGTAATAAAGGTAATGCAGAATGCACACACAAAAACAAAAGGCGAAGCCCTTCAAGTTGAACTCAGTGAAGATTGGGAATAAACTGTCAGTGCAGAATAGCCCATAGAGGTTGTTGAGTCATATCTCCCATGTGATCTTTCCTTACTATTTGAAATTTGGGGTTGGATCCAGTCAACTTTTCCATTGGTAAAAAAATGGATAGGTCCCCTTTTGACCATCCAAAAAGGGTACTGTGAAGACCATGGGGCCTACATGGAGAACGACCATTTGGGATGGTGGTTGTGGTACAGAGAAGGATTAAGTGAGATTAAGCAGAAAAGATGACTAGAGTACCATCTACTCTTAATGACAGCGTTACAAGCATAGAAAGGTCTTTCCTATCACCTATACCTAAAGGGATCAAGTCCAGGAAATTCTGATTGCAAGCCATGTCCTCTATCACTGAGCTACAGACTGATCTCAAAAAAACTATTTAATGTGAAACTAGTAGCTATCCCTGATGAAGCAGTTAGTCTTGAAATGCATCAAGTTACATTAAACATTTATTTTGGGGTACATTTCAATATTTGTGTACTGTGAGTCACTTATTTCTGCTGCCACAAACACATATTCAAAGAGCAAAATGTGGCCCCATTGGGGGATCCATAAACCCAGAGATTGGAGCAATGAACAGACAAGATGGATCTTTCTACTAACTTGAAAAATGCCTCAGGCTTGCAGAAAAAATTAAAATCTAAAAAAACCCAAAGCACCATTGGACAGTTTTTTAAAAATAACAAACCCGAAACATTAAAAGGAATATCTATAGCTTTATTAAATGGATGCCCTCATTGGTTGCTGAAGCAACCACAACAGTTTGGCTGGCATTCCAGGCTTGGTTTCTTCTTTGTTTCACACAGTAAAAGGCAGAGAGATGGGACAGGGCCCTTTCCAGGGCTGTTTTGGCCATTGAGGGAGGACTTATTGTGACCAGGTCTGGCAGCAACCACTGGGCTGCTTGCTACTGTTCAACAGTAACTACTCCACAAAAGCCAGTGTGATGTAGTGGTTAGAATTTCAGACTGGCATCTTGAATTCCCATTTTGCTGTTGAAACTTACTGGGTGACCTTGGACCAGTTTCACATTGTCAGCTTTACCTACCTCACAGGATTGCTGTAAGGATAGGACAGAAGAAAGGAGAATGATATAAGCTGCATTCTGTCCCCATTGCAGAGAAAGACAGGATATTAATGAAGCACATAAATAAGATGGGGGCAGTTAAAAGGTAGATTGGTGGGCAATGTTCCCTCTAAGCTATGGAGTCCTTTGAGCAAAAATTCTCCTTTGTGACCTACTAGCATTAAAGTTGTGAGCAGATGATTTAGCTATTGCATAAGTTAGTTTGCTCTGGAGCCATCCTTCCTGAGCTAAGACAAAAACGTGTGAGCCAGAGGCTAAAAAACTGTGAGCTAGGAGGGGATGCAGGACAAAGTGAGGTGCCCCCCAAGTTCTTGCAGGTTCTCCCTGGTGCACATGAGCCCATATCAGCTGGAACCATGTAACTGGGCCATAGCTTTCCTGGGGAGAAGCTGCCAGGGGACGGGAAGGAAGGAAAGCTGAAGACATGGTTGCAGATAAAGGTAGGTTGGCTGCTGGGTGTAAAGGAAAGAAGGAAGCAGGAAAAAGGGAGATGCTATGGAGGCTTCCAGGAAAAGGAAAGAGGATGTAGTGATGGACGGAGAAATGAGATGGTCCCCACAAGTCCTTTTGGGTCCCCCACTTGTATCTAATTCTCAACATGGCCAAACCTGTGGATACATTAATCCAGAGACTGGAGTCATGAACAGAAAAAAATAGTTATTATTACAAGAAAAGCCCCATGTTTTCAGAAAAAATTGGAATGGAAAAAACAACAACACTAGGGCACCCCAACATTAAGGTTGCCAGCCTCCTGATCCAGGCAGTGTGATGACATCACCCAGAAGTAATGTCATCATGCTGCCAACACTGCACAACAATGCTCTAGTTTTGGCCAATACTCTATGGTAAAATCAGACTCAAACCATAGAGTTTTGCACCAAAACTAGAGCATCACCATGCAACATCGGCAGCACAATGACATCACTTCTGGGTGATGTCATCATGCTGAGCACACTTTGCTCACAGCAGAAGCTCCAGGAAAGGCCCATTGTTCTCTCCACTGACAGAAAGATAGGACCTGGCAACCCTACCCAACATGGTGCCTGTGGGCACCATGGCACTCACTGAAATCTTTCCTGGTACCTGCCAAGTGTTTTTAGATTGTGGGTAGGGTCAGTTGGGGCTTTTGTCCAGCAGAGCTTCTAATGGCCTGATTGGCTATGTAAATCTTTTTTAAAATGTTGCTTTGGTAGCGGCTGCCCCCATAGACCAAAAATTTTCAATGTATGGCTGAAGGTAAGCTGGGTATATGCAAGAAAATATTTTAAAACAACTACGTTGATTTAAAAGGGCATCCTAATAATGGTGCTTCTGCCTGAATTGGTTATCAAGGATCCCCCATTGCATAGAATTTGTTGTTGTTCAGTCACACAGTCTAGTCCAACACTTCACAACCCCATGGACCACATCATGCCTGGCCACAACTACGTTGATTTAAAAGGGCATCCTGATGATGGTGCTTCTGCTTGAATTGTTAATCAAGGATCCTCCATTGCATAGAATTTGTTGTTGTTCATTCACACAGTCTAGTCCAACACTTCGCAACCCCATGGACCACATCATGCCTGGCCCTTCTGTCTTCCGTCGTGCTCTGGAGTTTGCTTGATTTCATATTCATTGCCTCAATAACACTGTCTAACCATCTCATCCTTTGCCGTCCCCTTCTTCTTTGACCTTCAGTCTTTCCCAGCATCAGGGTCTTCTCCAGTGAGTGCTCCCTTCTCATTTGGTGGCCAAAGTATTTTAGCTTCAGCTTCATTATCTGGCCTTCCAGGGAACAGTCAGGGTTGATTTCTTTTAGGATTGACTGATTTGGTCTCCTTGCAGTCCAGGGGACTCTTGAGTCTTCTCCAGCACCATAATTGCATAATTCTCCAGCACCATAATATGCATATTGCATAGAATAAAGACAATAAACAAACCCACCTTTTGTGCATATTCCCATAGAACATTGTAGCCTCTATGGGACACAGAACTATAGGTGATTTCTTGAATAGTAAAGTCCTAAATTGCTTTTAATATTCATTAAAATATTTGTACTCTGTGGTAGATACAGGCTACACCTATATGTTACAAATGACACCGAACTATTAACAAGCACTGCAGTCATGTTCCTACCACCCCCCTTTCTAACACCAAGTACAATTCATTCCTTGACCTTATATCATTCCAATATTTATTCCCAAACCTTCTTTCCACACACTTGCTGCTGCAGTTGGGAGTGTGGAAATACACAGCCAGTTGATATCATGTACAGAGCACCACGTTTCACAAGATCAATGATGAATAAGATTCTTGTATGACCTTTATTGTTATATCACATTTTCCTCAAAAACAAACATTACTGCATGATTGTACAACTCTCTTTTCAGATACTGTGGACTGTTATTTATGTCCAGATTATCATTATCCGAATAAGGACCAGAATTTATGCATCTCCAAGGTTTTAAGCTTCTTGTCTTATGAAGAACCACTGGGAATCTGTTTAGCCCTTACTGCTCTTTTATTTTCTTTGGTCACAACTCTGGTATTAGCGACATTCATGAAGCACCACACCACTCCCATTGTCAAAGCCAACAACAGGAGCCTCACTTACATGCTTCTTCTCTCCCTATTGCTCTGTTTCCTTTCTGCATTGCTATTTATTGGCCAACCAGTGAAGATTACTTGTCTCCTTCGCCAATCTGCCTTTGGTATTAGCTTCTCAATGGCCATTTCTTCTGTGCTATCAAAAACCATTGTGGTGATCTTGGCTTTCAATACTACCAAGCCAGGATCCAGGATGAGGAACTGGGTAGGAAAAAGGCTGACGAAATCCATTGTTCTGTCTTGTTCCCTTATTCAAGGAGGCATTTGTGTAGTGTGGCTGGCAACCTCTCCACCATTCCCCAATGCTGATGTATATCTGATGACTGAAGAAATTTTACTGGAATGTAATGAAGGCTCACCTACCATGTTTTACTGTGTCCTTGGCTATATGAGTTTCCTGGCCATTGTCAGCTTCATTGTGGCTTTCCTTGCCAGAAAATTACCTGACAGTTTCAATGAAGCCAGATTTATCACTTTCAGCATGTTAGTATTCTGTACTGTTTGGTTGTCCTTTGTTCCAGCCTACCTGAGCACCAAAGGAAAATACATGGTAGCTGTGGAGATCTTTTCTATCTTAGCATCTGGTGCTGGTCTTCTGGGATGCATCTTTGCCCCCAAATGCTACATTATTATACTGAAGCATGAGATGAATAAAAAGGAATGGCTCATAAGGAACAGGCACTGTAGAAGTTAAGTATCCCAGTTGCTGGTTTCAACAGACTTCTGGGTCATCTTCAAGGGTAGGCTCACATATATTGTTACAATAACCTAGTCTCAAGATTACAGAATCATGGAACAGCATGGGCAGAACACGGAGGTCGAAGTGCATGATTTGCCACTATATTTGCCTGATCTAATGGAAGTATCCAAATAGACTTAGGCTTGTGAAGAGTGACTGGCCCAAATTCACCCTGCAAGTTCCTCAGCAGAATGGGAATATGAATCCAGATCTCCTGGATCCTTGTCTGGCACTTTAACCATTACAGAACAGTGGCATACAAAATGAGCATGTTATGCAATCTGATTAAATCAGATTTTACAACTGATAGTGGACCCCTGCTCCCTCAGTGGATCAACTCCTGTTCCAAGAAACTTTGGAGAGGCAATTTAATTTTACAGTCTGAAACTCAATCCTAACAGTGATGGCTCCAAACCCCATAAACCTTTACCAAGGTCTGGGGGGGGGATTTAAATACAATTTAGCCAAGCATAAACCTTATTTTCATTACAAAGACTGAAAAAGATGAAGTGTTTTCTTCTGGGTGCATGCAGAGTGCATTTTCCTCACCACCCAGTTGGTGCTGTGAGCACTGGAGAGAGAAATAAATGACTACAGACAATGCAAAATCTTTGTTAAAAATAAGACCACATACACATAGTGATCACTAGCTATAACCGAAATAAATGACTGGCAAACTAGTGAAGATTTGCATTTCACTTTTTTTTCCCCAGCAAAAAAAAACAAGCAGTGATTCCTGCTACGGCCGATAATTTGGACTTGATAAATCTCTTATTAGCCTCATGTTAGGTCTGCAGTCTGTTCTGTGGAGTGTAGTTATAGTAATTTATTGAGTTAGATCCTTGTTGTTTTATAAAGTAGTTTATATGAACTTTTTTAAAATTATGGGGGGGGGGTGAGGGAACCCAGGGGATTGTTGATGTTAATTTTAATGTAAATTTTTCATTTTTTTAAATTAAAAAAAAAGATTTGCATTTCACAGAAAGGAACTCATGAATCTGAGTTTATACATTTGCCTGTACAATTTATACCTATTCAAAATAAAGAACATCTGCCATTAACTTGCATTTCTTTTTACATTATGTAATAACTTAGTTTAACTTAATTACATGCATACACAATGACTTGGCTGGCCCGGTTCGGGATTTCCTTCTTTTATTTGCTTAAAGATAAGAGGGGTCCCCAACCTTGATGAACTTCTGGAATTCTGAGAAAGTATTGGTAGGCAACAAAATGGCTCCTAAGGGGGTGGGACCAATTACAAAATGGCTGCCATGAGGGCTGCATCCAATCACAAAAAGTTGGGGAGGTTCCCTAAAATGTCAGAATGTTTGAAGGCAAGGATGCTCTTATGATGGAAGCTGGTTCCAAATTGGTGCTTCTTACAGACACAAAGGTGATGCCTCCTAGGATCTTTGGAAGCAACTCCTGCTCCAGTGCAGTAGACAAAAGCCAGGATTTTTTCTTTGCTTTGAAGAAGAGATACTTTAGACAAGAAAAAGGGGCCACCTAGAACTAAATTGGCAAGTGCCGTGACAGCAATTGGCACCATGTTGGGGACCAACAAATCCTTTTTTGTGGTGAAAATTGAATCATTCTTGCTGATACTCTCCCATTCCATAGCACTTTCCCCCCTTATCTATCTAGGAATAGAGCAAGAAGGCTATTAAGACAATACATCTTTGTCCTCTTGCAATAGGTATGAAGACACTGGGAAGATATTAAGTGGATGAAAGTTAATCTCAATATCTTTCATTTTCAAGAAACTACACACATGAAAAAGTAATCATATTCTTAAGGACAGCAATGTCCAAAAACTTTGATTTCTTCTCTGACTTCAGTCCAAGGACTTTAATAATACTTCTGTTCAAATGTGACAAATCCATGTTATTTAGCAATGTAGCAAGGGAAAAACATTGTCTCCAGCAATGCATCTATAATTATTTCTGTAACTTGCTAACTCCCTAGCGGAGCACCAGCTTCTAGTAATAAAAGCAATATGAAAAAACTGGGAAGGATAACATAAATATATGCCATTCAGAATGGGAGCAACAGACTAGAGACAGATGAGGTTCCATCAGAGATTTGACACCTTATGTTTTATATCCCAATGCCAGGGCTTAGTGCCCCAAAGGCCCTATTGTTCTGTTCTCTATTAAGCCTATTAGAAGAGTCCGTGGCCATTCAAGTAAGGTATTTATAATCACGGAGACTGTAATGACAGTGTTGTAGATACAACTAAGGCAATCTTAGTCTAGAGATATTGTTTTTCCTCAGGATGGGGATAGTAGGAGTATTGGTTTTACTGACGCTTCTCCACTTGGTTTGCAGTGCTTCTCTTTCTAAATGTGGGTTCCAGTATCCTCAATATACCCTTCACAAATATCATCAGTCAGGAGATCTCATCTTTGGTGGCATTGCTTCCCAGATAATTTTTCACTCTGGCCCAAATTCTTTCACCCAACAGCCTCTTCCAACATTGCAAAAGGATTTCTTGTAAGGAAACAGTATTTTTATTTTCTTTTTAAATTTTTTATTAACTTTGTGATAAATTGTATTATCTATCAAGCCAATCATATGAGCAGGCTTCAGCTCCAGTGATACATATGGTAGCTTCCATAGCTGGAGCTTAAACTAGAGTTTAATGCTGCACTCCCATTATTTTAGTATGCAGTGCTTCTCAAGGGGATTGTAAGCAATCCCTGATCTTTTAAAAATTACCCCAGAAAAGTCACTGCATTTTGTACTCACTAGAGTGTCCAGGGAAGAGTGGAGTAGAATTTGTGTTGGAATTCCATGCTTTGTGTGGGCTCAGAAAGTTCTGCTCAAGCACTTGCAGCCTCAGAATAATAACTTCTTAGTTCATGCTGCAAGCAACAATATTACAAGCAATAAAAAGGTTTCAGTAACGTGTTCTCTTTCCTATATATAAATCTCTTAGTACATCCTGATTTGGGTCCAGCCAGGAAAAAAAAAGGAAACCTTATGAAATAAGACAGAATGCTTGAAGACTTTGAAACAGTATTTAGCTTCCTTTTATGACATTATTGCTTGCCTACATTTCCTTTCTGATCTTATTTCCAGATGTTTCCACAATCAAATTCCTACCATAACATGTTTTCCCTACCATAATAAATGTGTACATAACTTGCAAGTCAGCATAAGGATATACATATATATTATATTCTGTTATACAGTTCCAGATCACTCCGTCTGATGGGTGGGATCCAACCAGCTTTCCATCTCAATTACTGTCCTCATTACTGCCCTGTTACACATGGCTTTTGCTAAGCAACTTTGCTTAGGGTGGCTCTGTTAGTTTGTAAGTCTGATGCATACAAAGTACCTATGGCCAGCATTGTAGTTTGAATTTTAATTGCTTTGAGCCATGTTTGGAGACAATGTTTGAAATGTAGATGAAAATGTAATAAAATACACTTCAGAACAAGGTTGAAGTATGAATATCTCACTCTACTCAAACCCTTGTTGCATTAGTAAGCCTGTGCAAGAGTGCTATTTGACAAGAGCTGTAGTGAAGAAAAGTTGATTTTTAGTCCCTAAATGTTATCTGATGGGAGCCATGGTTCTGGTTTGCATGTGCTTTGTAGCTACCCCATTTTCCAGTCTTGTGGCCATCCTCACCAAGGAACATATGTGTATGTGTGTAAGAGATGGTCAATCAAGCTACTCATGTCCAAGTGATTTAATCAAGGTCTGTTTGCTTGTAATGGAACAACACATGTGTTTTCCATGTTCTATCTTAGCTATAACTATATTGTCAGATTTCTCATTTCTCTAACATCCCCTTTAAATCCATATTCCTTTTATGTTATTTTATGTCATTCAAATGTCATGAAGTCTCCTCTTGGGTGTCTTTCTACACTCATCCAATTTGCAGTTATTTCTCAATTTTGTTTTCAGAGGCCAAATGTATAATTAGTTTATTGCCTTCAATTAATGGCAGATTCCTTGTTTAGATCCTGAAAGATGACCCTGGATGAAGGTCTCTTCACATTAAATGCAATATACAAATACTAGTGTGATGGATAACAATGTGGAATATGTATGAAACAATAGCAATATTTGTAGCAAGTACTAGACTATCCTTCTGACATAACCTACATGTCTCTTTATAGGGCAATGACTCAAAACTATCAGCACATCCTAGCCTTGGTATTTGCTATAAAGGAAGTCAGTGAGAATCCCCACATCTTACCCAATGTCACCCTCGGATTCCATATCTATGATAGCTATTCAAAAGCAAAGTGGACCTATCAAGCCATGTTGCAACTTACTTCCACAAAGAACAGATTTACCCCCAACTACAAGTGTGACATTCAGGATAATCTCATTGCAATCACAGGTGGACTTCGTTCTGAAACATCTTATCATATAGCAAACATTGTGAGCCTGTACAAGATCCCTCAGGTATGATATCTGTGAGGGAAGTGGATATTCATGAATAATTGCCATTTTGATTTCCAGATATTATTTTGTGATGCAGAGATGACTGCATTTGTGAGCCAGAGATGGCTGCATTTTATGTAACTAGCAAACCCTTCATTCTGTGTGACTAGGAAAGACAAACTTATTCATTCACACATCTGCATCTCACATTAGAGAGGACTGCCTATGCCTTTAAAGCCAAATTTTAAAGACGTTTAAGAAAATACCCAATTGGAATAATTTTCTTTGCAGAAGCAGCAAAGAAACTCAGAAGAACATGACTTAACTATGTTTGTTTGGCTTGTTTTTGCAATGATTATGAGATGAATTTTAGTAAGTGCAGAAAGGAATTAATAATATTAATTACATTGATGAATTGCATTAATGTGTCATATTAGCCATTGACTGTACTAACCAGAAATGGTTCAAGTGGAGGATTTCAGGAAGAATTCCAGATGTGACCACTGAGTACCAATGAAAGAAGAAGAAGAAGAAGAAGAAGAGAAGAGATTGGATTTATACCCCACCCTTCACTCGGAGTCTCAGAGCGGCTTACAAACTCCTTTCCCTTCCCCTCCCCAAAACAGACACCCTGTGAGGTAGGTGGGGCTGAGAGAGCTCTATGAAGAACTGCCCTTTCAAGGACAGTTCTGACAGAACTATGGCTTGCCCAAGGTCATCCAGCAGCTGCAAGTGGAAGAGTGGGGAATCAAACCTGGTTCTCCCAGATTAGAGTCCACACACTTAACGGCTACACCAAACTGGGAAAAGGAGTTTTGGTGCCAAAGTGGAGGGCACCAGGAGGTGGTGCTAGAGGCTCTAGTGGCTCAGCTACTTCCTGCTCATGCAAGGACTCTTGTGTACATGGAAGTCTTCCATGGCATCCACCCATTGACTCTGATTTAGGATGCAACAAAAGTGAAGCTATAAAAGTGAGCAGGACTTTTTTCTTAATTTCCTCTACACATTGGGTATATCCAGCCAGGCTTTTTGATGATGAAGAAGGAAGGAAGGGTCTCCTTTGACCAGCCAAAAGGGCTATGTTGGGGATCATGGGACCTTCAGGGGCCAAAGCCATATGGGAGTCAGGCTTTAGTAACAAAGAGAATTAGATGAGGTTGAGTGAAAGAGCTGGCCAGAATTTATCTATTGTATTTCATAATATATATAGTCTTCTTCTGTCTTTGATACCAAACAATGAAAAATGTTGATGTATGTCAAGAAACATGGAGATAAACTAAAGACTGGAAAAAACCAGAGAATATACCAATACGGAATTATGGGGCCTGACGATTGTACAAGGGCCTCAAGAAAGATTTTCCTTAATGCATGAAAGCAGTTGTTAAAGTTTTTAATAATGCTCCACAGTACACTTTCTTTCATACACAGACAAAAAGATCTCTTTATTTCTGAAAACCTTTCTCCTGTACTTCCCTCCAAATGTATCTCTAGCTCTTGTATGGATTTACACCAGAGCAGAATGATAAAATGCAAGTTCTTTTCTCCTACCGGATGTTTCCAAATGAAGCCCTTCAGTACAGGGGCATTCTCCAGTTACTTCTCCATTTCAAGTGGACATGGATTGGTTTCATTGCTGATAACAGTGAGAACGGAGAAAGATTTCTGCAGAGGATGCTTCCAGATTTTTCCCAGAATGGCCTCTGTTTTGCCTTCACAGGAGCATACCCCAATTTAGGTTTCGATGATAATATTGGAGTCACATGGGAGTGGATGGTGGAAATGTATAATAAAGTCATGAACAGTAGAGCTAATGCAATCATCTTCTATGGAGAAGCTGATTCTATGATAAATTTCAGGTGGTTGCTGCATGTGCCAGATGTTGAAGATGAAATAGCAAAGCCCAAAGGTAAAGTGTGGATTCTGACAGCCCAGATGGACTTCATGTCACTTCCCTATCAATATACTTGGGATATTCAAGTCATCCATGGTGCTATATCCTTTGCAATTCACTCCAGCGAGCTCCCTGGATTCCAGCAGTTTCTTCATAGCAGAAATCCTTCTAGCATAAAAGAAGATAGTTTTATCAGGGCCTTCTGGGCAAAGGCATTTGACTGTGTATTCTCAAACTCTGTCTCAGATGAGGCTGAAGAGAAGATGTGCACTGGAGAAGAGAGGCTGGAGCACCTTCCAAGACACATTTTTGAAACAAGCATGACTGGCCACAGCTACAATATCTATAATGCTGTGCAAGTTGTGGCCCATGCTTTACATGCTATGTATTCCTCTGGATTGAGAAGTACAACAATGATACCAGAAAAAAAGAAGCTTCAGAAGGAGCAGCCCTGGCAGGTACCAGTGTAAACAAAATTGGTGTGAATGCATGAAGTATATGGAAGACTGGGAAGACAGTTGCTTCTATACATACCTTCTCTATGTAAAAGAAGTTTGTCTAACAAGCATATTCCTGGTTTCACACACCCATCTTCTCAGCTTTGTGAGCAATAAATGGCATTCCCAGCATCCTCCTCTGTGTTCCACTAACTTGCTTTTGTTTTGCTCATTCTGTCTTCCTGCTGTATCTATGGGTATAAAACCTTCTTCTGTCACACACACACACCCCTTTGATCTGGCTGCAAATAGGTAGTGCAGCTTTTAGTATACTTATGTATGTGTCCTCATGATGCAACTGCTTTATGGTGAACAGTGTTCCCTCTAAGCTGAATTAGTGTGAGATAGCTCACAGTGGTTTAGCCTCTGGCTCACACCTTTTTGCCTTCGCTCGAGAAGGATGGCTCCAGAGCAGATTAATTTACGCAGTACCCAAATCGCTTGGTCACAACTTTAATGCCAGTAGCTCACAAAGTAGGATTTTCGCTCACAAGACTCCACAGCTTAGAGGGAGCATTGATGGTGACCTCAGCAAGGGGCATTCAAGGCATGTGAGAAGTAGGTGTAGCTTGTCTTGGCCTTCTTCTGCAGAGCCTAACCTGATGGATAGATTAAGATGATTAGATACCGACTCTGGTTAGATTCCAAGATTTGGGGGGGGGGTGTGCATGTGCGTCCGTGTCCACTTGCATGCCTGGAAGTCATGGTGACTTCTGGCAACCCCTAGTGGGGCTAGGACATTTCAGAGAGGTGGCTAGATATTTGCCTGCTTCTGCATCCCAGCCCTGGTATTACTTGGAGGTCTCCCTTCCACGTACTTGCCAGGGTCGGCACTGCTTAGTTTCCAAGATCTGACGAGACTGGGTTTGCCTTGGTTATCCAGGTCAGGGCATTAGCTTCTGAGATTTGACAAGATTAGGCTATGCCATGCTGCTTTCCCTCCCACTTTTACTGTAGCATGTGCATTTAAGCTCCATACAAGAACACTGTATTTCATTAGTGACCAGACCCCTCCCCATTCAGTTATGAGAGTTATGATGAGCACTGCTGGAAAATTCTTGGAGTGCAAATTCTTCCCCTCAAAGAAGTCTGTATTTATTTGTCATTAGTCTTTCTTGGAGTCATTAGTCATTCTTGGAGTGCAAATTCTTCCCCTCAAAGAAGTCTGTATTTATTTGTCATTAGTCTCCCCTGGCCCTCAACTTCCTTGTGACCCCTACCGCAATCCCCTGCAGTTATTTTGATTCATAGGTTGCCACTTGCTCAGCAGCAATTGTTGAGGTGAAGGGATCTTTATTTCTTTTCTACTCCTCTCCTCTCCTCTCCTCCCAGGATGCACATGACTATAACAGGTTCCAGTTACTAGGATGCTGGAAAACATGGTCCATCAGCCAACTTTGGTAGTATAAAGCACTTAAGGGGAAGAAGGGTAGGTATAGGGGAACGGGGAGCCAGAGATCTCCTTCCATCTCTGCTGCTACAGAAACTGCCAAAGCAGCCAGGGCTGCCAAAAGACACCATGGGAAATTATTCCTTTCCTTCTCCATTCATGCCATTGAAGAAGAGACAAACATCAATGAGGAAGGGAACTGACCAATTCCAAATGGAATAGAGATGGGAAAAGCCTTTCTTGGAACCCATAGTCATTCACATTAACCATTTGCTGCACTAAGATCATAGCTAGTGCTTTTTGGTGCTTAGGGTATCAAACAGCAAAGCATTAAAATGAGTGATGATGGATGCCTAGAGAGGCTTCTGGCTGTTGCTGAAGTCTTGAGAATACAGGAGTCCTGTGGACTCAGAACATGAGAGCAAAATCAGCCACCTGGATTGTGCGGCTGTCCATTCTCCTTGCAAGCAAGGTGTGGGGGATTTTGTACTGCAGCTCCCACGAAGTCCCACATTTTAGTAGCCCAAACAGCAGCAGACAGGTGCAGCAATATCATCTTAGGGCCAGAGTAGAAGTGAAATAGAAGATTTTTAATGAGGCTCTCATTCATCTGCTTTATCTTTTCGCAGTCTGATCTGAAGATCAGCCAATTAGTACTGGGGAGTATGGACTCAGTGTGTTGTAGCTTACCCTGCTGAAGTTCTGGTTACCTGCACAAGTTAAAGAAAGCTAGATCAGATGCTGTAACAACAGGATAACATTCAACTAATGACCTCTATAGACAATCTACGGCTGAAAACAATCAGCAGCAAAAATGTTGAGTATGCAGGCCAAGATATTAAAATGATAACATCACAGACCAATGGGTCTGAGCACTCCTTTGTTCTCACAAAGAATGTGATGGATGCTGAGGACTTAACAAACCTCATCTGCTCCCTCTCAGTTGACAGCCTTCCACACAGAAGTTCCACCATGAAGTAGCAGTGTGTTTTCAAAGGTGTGTGACTAGGCTATTCAAACAGGTCGTTCGGTTGAATGAAAGTTCAACTGGCATAAGAAAAGAATTCAAAATTAGGAGGGAGATTTTAGCTTGGTTCTTATGTTTAAAGGGTGGCTCTGACGTGGACAAAATGGCCCTTGATCAATAGCAGATGTTTCTAGTTCATTGCCTATGTTTTCATTCCTGGTTCTCCAGTTGCCTCCATTTGTGAAACTCTTTCGATTTCCTTTTCTGTCTAGCTCCATCACTTTCTGAGAGGTGTCTCATTTAACAACAGCGTTGGGGACAAGGTTTCCTTTGACCACAATGGGGATTTAGAAGCAGGATTTGATGTTATCAACTGGGTCACATTCCCAAACCAATCTTTTGTTAGAGTGAAAGTTGGTAAGATGGATCCCCAGGCTCCTCCTTATCATGAGCTTACTGTTAATGAGGATGCTATCGTATGGCACAGCAGGTTTAATCAGGTAGGACTTGAATGAACACCTTTTTGGGAAGTGTCCCAAGGAGCAATGAGTGACTGAATTTTAGCAGAGAATCTGTAGGATACAAGTCACATATTTTTAAAATTTTATTATTTTTTTCCTCCACAATGGGGACTCAAAGTGGTTTACAATATAAAGAAATATAGTACAAACAAAGAGGAGAAAGGGGGAAAATTCTGAATGCAGAACAAGTCTGTCTCTCCTAGGGTTACCAGGCTGCTTGCTGCTCTGTGTTGCTCTGTGGAGCAGCAGGGGGGGGGGGAATAGAGAAATCAGTGCAATGCATAACGTATCTTCCAGTGGAGAGGGTGGAAATTATATCACAGTGTCAGTGATGATATAGTAATTTCCTGAATCTCTATGGTATTTACGGCATTGATCCTGTGAGATTACTTCCACATGTTCAACCAGAAGTTATGGCATGACATTAGTGATACCTCCCCTCTCCAGGATCTATCCCAAATTGGCCCTGGGGTTACAAGCAGAGGGCTGGCAACTCTAGTCCTAGCTTCAAATTCATAGCTCTCTACATGGGCTTGCCCTTGTCTCAGATCCAGAAGCTGCAGTTACTGCAAAATGTGGCGGTCAGGCTGCTGATGGGACTCTCTATACGAGACCACATCCAACCTGCACTGAAGGCATTGCACTGGCTGCCAATAGCTTACCGGATCTGTTTCAAGGTGCTGGTTTTGACCTTTAAACCCCTATATGGTCAGGGGCCTGCCTACTTGAGGGGCTGTCTTTCCCCACATGTGCCCCATAGAGCACTGAGGTCCGGAACAGAATCGCCTGACTCTTCCTGGCCCGAGAGATGTCAAGTTGGCTGCTACTAGAGCCAGGGCCTTTTCAGTGGTGGCTCCATGCTGGTGGAAAGAGCTCCCAGATAACATCAGGGCCCTGTGGGACCTTTTACAGTTCCGCAGGGCCTGCAAAATGGAGCTCTTCCACCAGGCCTTTGATTAGGAGCTGCCGCTGATGAATGGGCCACTGGTGAAAGCGCCACTGATGAATGCGCTGCCAGGATACATTTTGGCCTGCACGAAACATTGGCTGGTTTGCTGCTGTTTGTATATTGCACACCACCATCATCATTATTATCATTAGTACTCTTTAGTTGCTTAGGCAGTTGTATTTATTCTCCATTGTATTTTAATGTATTTATTGTTTTAGTGTTTTAATGTTGTTAGCCCCCTTGAGCCAGTTCTGTGGCAAGGTGGGATACAAATTGAAATAATAAATAAATAAATAAATAAATAAATAGCTCTGGACATGTCCAGGCCTTATAAATCTCTTTGCTTTCCAGCACTTGAGGCACTTCTGCCTCACAGCCGGCATCACGGGTAGGCTTAGGTGGGCACTCACTGACAAACACCCGCAGTGTAAGTGAAGGAGGGAGTCTGGAGGAATCAGCTGAATGTGGGGGAGGGGTTGCCTCCTTCCCAGCTCCATTCTGTCCCTCACTCCCTTTCTCCCTGTCCCGCATCTCCCCAGCTTTCCCCTCACAGTCTGCTGTCTGCACACAACATTTGCTCCCGCACGCTTGAGAGGGTTTGGTGTATTTACTGTGGGATGCACTAAAATGAAGGACAGGATTGCCCATTGGGAAAAATGAGAGAGGCTTTAAGGACCATTGAATATAATGGAAGCCATGAATGCCAATTGACTTACATGGGCCAATTACTTACAATGACTTACATGGCCAATTGACTTACATGGGCTCCATTAAAATGCATTAGATTGCAACCCTTTGCTTGGCCGCAGTGGAGGGCAATGGTGGTCTTTTGCCCAGCATCCCCAAATCACTAGATCTGATCCAGATATGGTGTCTAGATCTTTCTTCACAGGAGTCACACTGATTATTAGTTTAACAAATGTAGATATCTATGCTTTTGACCTTTGTCATATGGGTAGAAGACTCAATAATGCTGCATATCATGTTTAAGAAACTAGCAACCGCATGTTGCACGCTATGTTCCTGTAAGCCATAAATATTTTAAGACCATTTATCTACATATTTACACTCTCCTCTTTGATCAATGGATTAGGCACAACCCCTTTCTGTATGTAGTGACAAGTGCCATCTTGGTTACAGCAAGCAAATGAAAGAGGGGGAGCCATTCTGCTGCTATAATTGCATTCAGTGTCCAAAGGGGAAGATATCTGAACAGGAAGGTGAGAATACTCATGTACAGAACTATCAGTATGATTGGCTTTGGTTGTAATCCAGTGAAAGATCTATGAAACGTCAAATATATTGAATCAGTTTTTCGCATCTTATCTTTCTTCAATATTTTGAGGGTGACTTGTAAATAATAGGCAGTTCTGGTAATATCTAAACAGTAAAGACATTTCAACAATATAGTTGAGTTGCCTGTGGTAATTATCAGTCTGAAGGCCAAACTGGTGAGCCAATCAGTCTTCCTTATGGAAGACTATATTGTCTGTTGGCCTAATGGCACATTGCTGGCTGCCAGAGTAGGACGGAGGAATCATACAATATGCTGATATCAGTATTTTGTATCACTCACTCCATTGCTTGCATGTTCACAATTACCATCAACCAAAAGATCCACATCTTCATCATTGCATCTTACAGATGCTTGTGACTTACCAGTTCCTCTAGCAATGGCTGTTTCACCATGGAAACCACCTTCCAAACACATGGGCAAGGATTTTGCCCACTTTCCTGAAACATGGGGCAGGTGCCATATTGAGGAACAGGGCTCAGAAGAGTCACAAATGGCATGTCAAAGAGCTACATGTGGCTCCAAAGCCACTGAGCGAGTATCACGATGTTAAATATTACAGGGAGGGATGTGGACCCATATACTTTGGGCAGTAGAACAAAAAAACAAACAGACAATTGGTGCAGTGTTAGGATTAATTTTAATTCACTCCAAGACCCCGTATGTTTCTCATACATTTAATCAGGGGACTCTATAAAATACTGTTCTCCAAACACTTCTCACAGCTGTTGCGGCACACAGTGATACATTTGTCAACAGTCACACAGGCAATTATGTATCTGTATAAGTAGTTGATCCACAGTCTGAGATCAGACATAATGCAAAAATCATTGTTTAATTCCTCTAACTATAGTTAGTGTGGCTTACTGAACTCTGGCAATTTCATTACCTATAGCTAGTTTAGAGCATGTTAACACAGGATCTGAAATCAGGGTTTGAATTTTATTAAGCACAGTTAGTCTTAACCAGTTTCACATGATGTACAAATACAGTCATCCCAGTTTAATCCTGATTTAATTGTGGCTTACTCCCTGTTGTTGCATTTCACCATTGCCTGCCAAATAAATGCCTGAATTGAGGAAAGCTGATGAAACCAGCGTTTGTCAAAGCTAACCAGGGCTTGAATGACTGCCTGCAAGGCAAATCCTGTTTTCACAAACTAATTGTATTTCAAACTATCCAACAAAGCATGGTATAATGACGAGATTTTTAAAAAAATAATTCTTAAAGAGATTTGTAGGCTGGTAGTTTCACATGATTAATACCAGAACTTCTCCTTTTCAGATATGGCTGACTGCTATAAGTGCTCAGATGACCGATATCCAAACAAGGACCAAAATGTATGCATCCCCAAAACAGTGACCTTCTTGTCCTATGATGAACCTTTGGGGATGAGCTTAGCTATTGTTGCTCTTTCCTTTGGTGTCATCACAGCCCTGGTGCTGGGAACCTTTGTGAGGCACCACGACACTCCCATAGTCAGAGCCAACAACAGGAGTCTCACTTATACTCTTCTCATCTCCCTCCTGCACTGCTTCCTTTCTGCACTGCTATTCATCGGCTACCCTGATAAGATAACCTGTCTCTTCCGTCAAACTATTTTTGGTATTATCTTCTCAGTGGCTCTTTCTTCTGTATTAGCAAAAACTATCACAGTGGTTTTGGCCTTCATGGCCACTAAGCCTGGAAGCAGGATGAGGAAGTGGGTGGGGAAAAGCCTGTCCATTTCAATTGTTCTTCCCTGCTGTTTTATTCAAGTAGGTATTTGTGTCATTTGGATAGTAAACTTCCCCCCATTCCCAGATACTGACATGCATTCAATGACTGAAGAAGTTGTATTAGAATGTAATGAAGCATCTCCTATCATGTTTTACTGTGTCTTGAGCTACATGGGTTTCCTGGCAATTGCCAGCTTTACTGTGGCTTTCTTTGCCAGAAAGCTACCTGATAGTTTTAATGAAGCCAAGTTTATCACATTCAGCATGCTGGTCTTTTGCAGTGTTTGGCTATCCTTTGTTCCAAGCTACTTGAACACCAAAGGGAAATACATGGTAGCTGTAGAGATCTTCTCCATTTTAACCTCCAGTGCTGGGGTGCTGGGTTGTATTTGTGTCCCCAAATGCTTCATTATTATGCTCAGGCCTAAGATGAACAACAGAGAGTTGTTGAAAAGGAGAAACTGTTGAAGAAGATAAAATGAGGAATGCTCTCTTTTGCTCACCAGATCAGTCGCCCCTCTTCCTTCCCTGCCCACGAGGTAGCCAGGCAGTCCAGAATGGGAAGTGATTTTAGTTTGACATCTGGAGTTTAACTTTATTTATTGGTACTGCTGTATTTAAATTGTAGAGTTGCTGTGTTTTTATCCATTGTTGTGTATCTCCCAGAGCTCTGCAGTAACAGGGATGGGTGATTCAAAAATCCAATAAATAAAAATCTAAATAACAACAACAACAACAATAACATCTTCATCATAAATGAGTTTTCTGGGCAAAGTTACGATAATGAAGGGTAGCAAATCTGGTGACCCAATCTCAGGATTAGTTCTTTAGCATGGCAAGTGGCTTGATTTCCTTGCAAAGTCACTGCTGTCAAGCAGCATCAGATGAAAATATTGACCTGCTCCCTCCATTGCAGTGGTGCAAATAAAACAAGGAACAGATCACAGAAACCCAAGGAATGGGTCAAACATAGTGCCTGAGCTGCAATCTTCTTTCCTAGGACTAAGCCTCATTGAATAAAATGGGACATTTGTTTTTTTTTAATTGATTAGCCACCCTTTCACCTTACAGAGCTCAAGGCAGCTTACGATATAAATAAAATATTTCTGAATATACCAGTTTAAGACTTCATGCTCAGTCCCCAGGTTCTGAAACAACTGCCCTCAGATAAGAATCATGGTCCCAGGTATTGAAATGAGTGCTCTTTTAGGCCTTTTGCGGCCTCCCAGATACCACATAAAGGTAAAGGTAAAGGTTCCCTTGCTCGAAAGCCAGTCGAATCCGACTCTAGGGTTGCGGTGCTCATCTCCGTTTCAAAGCCGAAGAGCCAGCGCTGTCCGAAGACGTTTCCGTGGTCATGTCTACTGGTCTACTGAGATGGAAATCCCCTTTTATTCACTGAGCTACTCCCAGGAAGAAGGATTTTATCCTCTTTCTACTTTCAGGGACCACATAGACTCATTCCCATGTTTCTCTTGGAAATATCAAATAAGTGTGCATAGAATGCAGTTTTTATTAGTGCCATTTAATAGTATTATGTGTAAAAAAGAAATTAAGTACAATGTTCACAGAAAAGGCTAATTGAGTGATATTAACAGGTAGCTGGATGGTTGTTGTCATGCCCCTTCCTCCAACAAAGGAGGATAGGGTTCTGGCTGGCCGTTGGGACCTTTTCCCCCAGGCTGTTTTGAACTTTAAATAAATGAAATAAATTAATAATAAATATAAAATGGATTTTTAGTCCATGTGTTTACTCCCAGGAAGGATTGCATTCTCCTTCTGCTTGCAAAAAACCATATTAGATTCATTCCCATGTTTTTCTTGGCAATTGTTCTCATGTAAGTATGCATAGATCCGCAGTCTGCAGCTTTTTATTAGGAAAGTAGAAAACTCAGAGAAAAGGCTTAAATTGGTGGTATTATGTAGTGGCTGAAGGTTTGGTGCACTGTCCCCTTCTTCCAACAAAGGAAGATGGGATACATGGGATCACTCCAGGGGTGTTTTGTCCCTCCAGTCCATCTTCAAGCAGGTCTATTTAAGTGAGTTGTTCTTTACATCCCAATATTTCTCTAGATATTCTTTAAAGTCCGTCCAATCTGCAAAAAAATTCTTCTGCTTTGAAAATTATTGAAAAGAGATTGACTTTAAAAGAAGTGTAAATGTATAAGAATATTAGTTAAAGGACATGTTACCTATAGATTTTGATTAACGAGTAAAGGAGAAAAGAGGGGAATATAAGATATGGGCTGGAGGTTGGAGCACTGTGGGAAGTCAGAAGGGGTGGGGAAATAGGAGAAAAGGATATATATGACATTTAGTAATGTGATATATGTTTGACCTATTAATATATCCTAATAATTATTTTTTTAAAAAAAAAACAGGTCTATTTAAGTGAAGAACCCAGCCTAATTCTACTTGTGGAGACCATATTAAACTCATTCCCTTGTTTTTCCAAATCCATTCCTTGTTTTATGCATAACTCTGACCTCTGTGCTGAGCTCCTCTGCAAAATAGCTGAGTTCTAAGCAGTAAAGCCATGCTAGCCTACTGTACTCAAAATTCTTTAATGAGAACAAAAAAAAGAATGATCTGCTTTAAAACTAGTTCATTTTGGAAGACATTCATTTTGGAAGATAGATTAAAGCATAGTTACAGAAAAAATAATTATGTCTGTGCAGTAGTGATAGTAGGATCTAAAAGACAACTTGCATGCCTGAAATCTGAATGTAAGTGCTGTTGTACAGCATCCACACACACCCACTAATTCTGGCAAATGGTTCAATGATCAGTTGATCCAATTATTGATGAATCAGTGATATATTTGCGGCACCTGGTGATCACAATACAATCTGAATCCATAAGAGTTTGAGCATCCCTAGCTAAAACACCCCTTGATAGCTGCCTTATGTTATTCCTTTAAACATTATATTGAGTGTCCAATGTTTAAGATACATTGAGTGACATGTTACATTTTTTTCCAGAGGGAACTAGCCATGGATGTTCACAGTCACTGGACACTGTGGGTTCTTGTATATTTTTGGCATGTTGATGAGGGTTTATCTGTTGGCCATTTGTGTTAACTTCTGCACATTCTAAAAAGAAAAAGCTGTATTAAATTAAAGGTTATGCTGTCTGTAGATTGGTACTGTGGGTTATTGCCATAATATATTCATACAGGAGATTTCATCAAAGGGCCCTTTAAATGCCTTCTCCAAGCCCTGCCGCTGGCACCAGCATGTTGACATGAACCACATGAACCTCCCAAAGCCATCTGGGAGGTCCCTGGGAGGTTCATGGGGGTGGGATGGCACATACCAAGGGTTTGTAATCCGGTTTGTGCCCAGCAGTATACATTGTATTTGAGCTTCCCATATTATAGCTTTAAATACCCTCCAAACTTCCCAAAGGGATTTGACCATTTCTTTTCAGTTTCTTCTTTAGAAACCCCCTCATTTGATAGAAGTTACCTCTTCTAAAGTTAAATGCGGTTCTATTGGTCTTTTGGGGGCAACTCCCTGTTTTTCATAAATGCTAAACAAAGGCCCCGTTCACACAGAGCATTTGCTGCACTAAAGATATGGATGATAGGCGGATTTTCCAGGCACGATCACACCGCAACATCTGGGAAGTGTAGTGCACCCATGGCTAACCCGTGCCTTCGTGCCGAAGATACGGAGTAAAAAACTAGTACTTAAGATGTACTGGTTTCTGGAAAACGCAGGGCAAGGGCAGGCGTCTGATCATGTCCCGTCCTAGTCCCATCACAAACCGGTTAGGGTTTTTTAAAAAGTCTTCACAGGATGCGCACAAATGATCATGCGCATGCTCACCTTTTGGTGAGAAAAAAATATTCCAGTTTGCCACGGAAGTGGCACCTAGCGATTGCTGGTGTGATCGCGCCGTGCTGCTTCTTTGCCATGCTGCAGGATAGCTGTGTGATCGGCACCTCATGCCCTAACCACGGGACCTCAATGGGACATGTGATTGGGTGGCCGTGCATTATTTTGCTCCAGGGCAAACAGCCACGCTTCCCCCCCACATTTTCCGGCCTGTGTGACCGGGGCCTTAATATATTTTTTTTGGTCATTGTTCCCAACTGGTGCTATCACATTTACATCTCTAACCAGGTTTCAGGCTTTGTGTGGAGGAGCATTGAATCAAACCCAGTTCTCTAGATTAGAGTCTGCTGCTTTTAAACACTACGCCAAACTGGCAAACAGCTCAGTTGCAGGCTGATGTAACAATTCTGTTGTGATATCCACATTGATAAAAATTTTGAGCCAAGGCCTCAGCTTCAGCAAAGTAGATGGAAGCAGATGACATATTGTATTTAATAGATGAAAAGGAACTAAAAGGAAGAGTCCTAATCAGACATGGTGGGTGAACACCAGAATAAGCAAAAGAGACTTTTTGTCTGTAGGCTTTATAATAGGTTTGGCACATAAATGACCTTCATGAACAATGTTTCCAAAAAGAATTCTGAACAGATTCAACAGCATGGGAAAACTTAGGCCCTGTCCACACGAGAGGATTAGGGCCGGGAGAGGGACGGAACGGGGGCGGAGCAAATGGGCGCGATCCCACTGCAACATCTGGGAAGCGTACCGTGTCCGTCCCCGATCCGGCCCTTCCAGTGATGATCTGCACCAAAAAAGAACCACCTACCAAGGTGGTTCTTTTCGAACGGCCGCAGCAACGCTGGCCGCGCGATCGCCAGCGCGTTCTTTCACCGGTGCATCCCCGGCTCCTTGCCGAACTGCGCATGCTCCGACATGCGCAGTTCAGCAGACTCCCGTGCCTTTCTCCCCGTCTCCCCAGCATCTGATCGTGCCGGGGAACAAATGCACAGCGGCTCAGGGGATCTGCATGATCCCGCCACCACATGCCTATTTAGGTGCGGCTTTTTAAAAGCCGCACTTTGGCCGTCCCTTCTTCCCTTGTGTGGCAGGGGCCACTATAGTAAGATATAGGGTATTCAGTCATTCAACAAATTCACAAAATTTTTCACTCCCATTGAAAATCATAAAAATATCATCCATATATCTGTAATAACTGTAATGCCTTTTCTCTTTGTGACCTCTCGTACTCAGTATCTTTTGTGGTTTTGTGGTTTCTATTTTTTGCCTTTTACAAAACCCTTACCCACAGGTAACACACAATTTAAAAGGGGGGGGGGAAATCTTCAGACAATCAGGTTGGGAACAATAATTATATGAGGTTTCCTTCAGCTATTCCATTTTTATAAATTGGCTCCCAAATACCTGATTGAGAAAATCAGCCTTACGATTGCTATGGAAAGTGGACAGCATAGTAGCACTCTGTAACTCCTCAGCGGGATGTTCCCAGTGACGGACTAGCTATTAATTTTACCCCAACAATTCCTGGTGAGCCAGAGACAAAGCTAACAGGTCCACTAGTTATAGCAGGCAGCAGAACAATCTACAAAGAAACAGAGCACAAGAAGAAATAAAGAGGTCAGCCAAAGGATGGACTGTTGGAGGTGGTCTTGTCCTGGAAGGGAAAGGCTGCCCAAAATCACCTTCCATGACATATTCTTCTGCTATTACTCTGGGCTTCTGTGGGAGTTCCAGTCTAGCCCATTTTAAGGTGATTACAAAGCTGCTACTTCTCTAGCAAGTATTCTGCAGGACTGCAGCCAGCACTTGATACATTTTAATTTGGAAGAGATCAGTCATCTGGAAAAAATTGCTGCTTTGGAGGATGGAGTCTACAGCATTATACCCTGATGAGGCCCTTCCCCTCCTCAAATCCTGTCCTTCACAAGTTGCACCCCCAAATCTCCAGAAATTTCCCAACCCTGAGTTAGCAACCCTGCTCCTTGCCAGCATCCAGTGGGAATGTGCATTGTTCAAAATTTATTAAGATCCTCCAACAAAGGATCTGGGGTGTGCACTTGCTGGAGTCATCTGTGGCTGATGCCAGAATGTGTTGCACTCATGCTTGGGAGCATGAGCTATACCAGGTGGATCCAAAGGAATGATAAGGAGCATGTAAGTTTATGTTAGGGAAATAATTTTTACTAGCTACTTTAGAGAATTCTGTTTATTTAGACTTTTTAGTCTTTTCACCATTTCTGCTCAATCAGACCCATCACTTTTCACTTTGCTGAGGGGTGTGCACAGTTTAAACTATCACCATAACTGTCACAAACCCTGCTGTCACTGACTGTGCCTTGGCTTCTGTGCAGACCATTCCATTGCTCTTCACTGTTTTTCTCTCATGCAAGTTAGCATCAACTTCCATGTCTTTTTTTCCTACTGGAATACAATTTGCTGAACCTCCTCTTACCACAGCAGCCCATTGTTCTCCCCAAAATGTCACTCCTGGGAAACAGAAGACTTCAGAAACAGCATAAGAAGCAAACTGGAGATCTGCAAAAGGAAAGGGGGAATTGGTGGGAACTACCCCTCCCTTTCTGTTAGCAGAAAATTTAGTCTGGATCTAACCCATACAATTCTGTTCAGATAAGACAAAGAAGTTTCCAAGGAATACCAAAGAGAACACACACCTTTAAGTACAGAAACCTGTAACTATCAAACAAAACTATCAAACAAGATTCTTCCACTTACTAAATCACCTGGGGAGGCCTGGTATCCAATAACACCGTGAATAACTGTGGTAGTGTCTAGGGACACACAGGGCGCCATCAGGTTATGTTGATACTTCTGGCTTCAAGACCATCAATAGATGCAAATAGTGTTCAGGTTATACATTTGCAATTATGGAGATTTTCCTGACAGTGCTGTAGATCCTAATAAGAGGGGGTGGGAGTCTGTGTTCAGTGGGAAGACCTGCTCCCGGGATGGTGATACTCTTGGTGTTGCTGCTGCTGTTGCCTCCACTAGTGTGTAAGGGTCATGCTGTTAAATGTAAGATTGGGCATCCTCATGATATTCTTCTATTGGTAGCAGGAGCTCCTTTGCATATTAGGCCACACACCCCTAGTGTAGCCAATCCTCCAAGAGCTTACAGAGCTCTTCTTACTGGGGCTACTGTAAGCTCTTGGAGGATTGGCTACACTAGGGGTGTGTGGCCTAATATGCAAAGGAGCTCCTGCTACCAGTAGAGCCCTTCTCACAAGTATCTACTTCCTGGAGATCTCATCTTGGGTGGTCTTATTTACAATACATTCTTCATCTCTACTCCAGAAGACTTCACCCAAGAACTTTCTGAGCCTCTAAATGAAGATGACTTGTAAGGCTATTTTTTCTGTCTAGGTTTCATTTTCTAGCACATCAATGCATGTCAACAGGCTTGAGCTATAACAATGAAAGCCTCTTAATTATAGTCTTGTTTGGTGGTTGCATGGTTCTGAGGTTGAAGGAGTGTGTGGCAATCCTAATTTTGCACTTCATTCCCCTTCCACTGTTACATTTTGAAAGTTTCTTTAACAACAAGATCCCCGTTTGGCAATGCAGTTTCACATGGCGCATACAAGAGTGTCATGCACAGTGCAGAGGATCAAAGTTGCAGACCCAACTCAAACACTTTGCCTGGGACCGAATGAATGAATCTTAGAAGTTCCAGCCTCAGATCAGGAATGTTTTATTCTGCCGCAGACATGATTCTAAGAACTGGTAACTTCAACAAGCAAGCCCTTTATTATATATACATAGAGAATACTTCTAAGCTTGAAACATCAGTCAGTTTTCTTTTTCAACGTTTTCCTTTAAATTTATTTACATGTTGTTTCCCAATTTTCGGTTTCCATTTAATCATCTACTCTGCCATACTTACCCAAAATGTTTAATCTCTTTAATCTTATTTTATGACCCATTCTTTATCCCTATTCAGACAATAATCTTTGCCTTTGTATTTTTGGGGTTTCCAGCTTCCCACCACAATTATCCGGATAGATTGACCCCCCTCCTTCAAGACCACCAGCTACCCATAATTTAAGAGATCATCTGAAAGTACCAGCAGAATTATTTTTTCTCTCTGGACCATGGTCAGAGCACTAACATACACTAAAAAGTATATCAGAATGTGTGGGTGTGCTTGTGTCTCTGTGCATTTCTAAAGTGCTTCTAGGAATGGGAGGTGGGATGCATGTTAGTGCTGTACAGAAATGTTTTTAAAGATGAAGAAAAGTGTAGAAAGGTGGGCTATTTTTTTTTACAAGAATGCACAATACGCTATTAATAAATAATGCAAATCTGTTTGTAGTGCAATGATTCAGAACTATCAGCATGTTCTGGCCATGGTACTTGCTGTAAAGGAGATAAATGAAAATCTCAGGCTGTTGCCCAACCTCACCTTGGGTTTCCGTATCTATGACAGCTGTTTGAATGTAAAGTGGACCTACCATGCCACTCTGAAACTTCTTTCACCCTGGAACAGACTTGTTCCCAACTACAGGTGTGACATGACGGACAACCTATTTGCAGTATTTGAAGGTCTTGCATCTGTGACCTCCTACCTAATACCGAGAGTTTGGAGTATGTACAAGTTTCCTCAGGTACATGTTGGATTTTGCCAGATTCATGTTGACAGCTCCTTTCCCACAGAACCATGTGCTTGCATCCATGTATTTACATGTGCAAATATCCAGTTTTGTCAAATACCTAACTAAAATTTTTAATAAATAAATATTCTTGTCTGGTAAGAAGCACTTATTAATATTCATGATCATTTTTTTGTCATTGAAGAAGGTGTGCTTGTCTTTTTCATTTAATACACGTTTAAAATTGGTGGGTGGCAATTTCTTTTGCATATCTAGGCTCTACCTTTTCAAGATATTTTCTATTTTTTCTTTAAATCATGATTGCAAAGGAGTAGCCATGTTAGTTTGGCATAGCAAACTAAAATAGAAGTCCATTGAACCTTAGAGACTAAACAGATTTATTTCAATATGAACTTATGTCACAGCCCACATTGCCAGATATCTTATGCTGAAATAAGTGTTGTTAGTCTTTAAGATGCCAATGGACTTCTATTTTTTAAAAAAATCTTTAAATAATATAACCTTGTGGTGTGGAGACAGAGATGGGTACATTCCATGTAATAGGACAGAATCATTAATAGACAATCTAAGTGGAAGGGATACAGTGTTGCTCTTTTCATTTTTATCTACCATTTATTAAAAATCTTTTTAAAAATTAAATGACATTAACTCTCTTTCTTCAGTTTACCAAAGAATGCACTGCTTTTCTTCATAGAGGTAAAAGTATAATCTAGAAATTTTTCCTCTCGTCAAGGTCACTGCTGCTGTGTAGTTAGGAAACAGTTATCTTATCTTGGTCTGGAACACTGATATAGTTTCATGGTATCTATCATTGCTGAATCAGGGCTTATGCAGTCCTTTTAAATGTATTCCAGATGAACTCACCACTTGGAAAAGGCATTTAAAGGGACTGCAAGCCCTTTAAAAACCTTCAGAGTTCAATCACAACTTGGAGAAGGAATTTAAAGGGACCACAATCCCTTTAAATGCCTTT
>NW_015173763.1:39051-44446 GCF_001447785.1 Gekko japonicus
CTAGGATAAGACAGATGTCATTCACCTATTAGTGACAACCCAGCCAAAGGCAGCAATCATGAACAAATTTGAACATTAAAACATCCTTTAAAATAATGTATAAAATAATTCAATAAAACATATAAACATATTATTTGTATGTTTGACAAGCACATGAAATCATATGACAAACATGAATGAAGTTAATGACTTTAATCAAAACATGATTCTCATTCCACATACACTTCTGGAGTGTGGAGACTCCATACAGTTTTCAAGGCAAGAGACTAAAAGAGGTGGTTTGCCATTGCCTTCCTTTGCATAGTGACCCTGGACTTCCTTGTTGGTCTCCCATTCAAATACTAACCAGTGTCAACCCTGCTTAGATTCTGAGATCTGATGAGATCAGGCTAGCCTGGGCCGTCCAAGTCAGGGCCCATATACCCGTATACAAGAAATATGTTTCCCTCATTCCAATTTTTTGCAATTACTGTAAAATTCTAAGTTGAAATAAAAGACAAAGAATGTTCATCAGAGGGATGCAAAAGAATATCTGAAAAGGATGTTTTGCATTGCCCTAAAAACCTCAAAGGGAGAAGGTAAACTCAGACCTAAAGGAAAGAAGTCTGTTAGAGTAAAACAACTAAACAGCAACATGGCATCATAAAAGACAGGATTGAAAAGTGTAATTATTTGGACTGAATTTGCACCAGGTTCATCCCCCCCCCAAAAAAAGGTTCACATATGAATTTAAACTTTGGAGGTGATTAGGGTTGCCACCTGATGGCTGGCACCCAGCCAGAAATGGGCAGGAGGCTGGGGCATCGAGGGGTGAGGTTGTTGTACGTGATGTGACATCACTTCCAAGGAAAACTGGAAGTCACATCACATCATTCTATGAATCACCAGACACCCTATGATAAAAACATAGGAAGCATGGGTTGCCAGCAAGAGGTCTTCCATCATACTGGGAGACCTGGCAACACTACAGATGATAGCTACCTGGGTTCATTGGATATTATAGAAGAGTTACTCTAAGTGTTTCCTCCTCAGAAAATGCTCATCATCAAATGCAAATCTTCTTTCTATACTCTCTGAAATCCTAAAAGAAAGGTTCACATTTCATTAATAGTTTGTCAACATTCTTGAAAACTGAAGCCTAATTGATTAAGCAAACCCCTGGCTTTTTCTCATGAAGCCACTCTTGATAGAACCCCATCCTGTACCTAGAAAATTTTTAAGTTGGAAGAAATTGAGAAGGACCGACCTTCATTAGCTGTTGTTTATTGTTTAGCTCAGGCCTCAGTAGTATAATGTAGCATTTTGGCAAAAAGATACAACCTAGCAGGCCAGCACTGGATGCTAAGATGGAAAAGATCTCCACAGCAACCATGTATTTCCCCTTGATACTCAGGTAGGCTGGAATAAAGGATAACCAAACAGTGCAAAAGACCAACATGCTGAATGTGATAAACTTGGCTTCATTGAAACTGTCAGGCAACTTCCTGGCAAGAAAAGCAACAGAGAAGCTGACAAAAGCAAGGCAACCCATGTAGCCCAAGACACAGCAAAATATGATAGGTGATCCCTCATTACATTCCAGGATGGATTCTTCCATCATTGAATGCATGTCAACATCTGGAAATGGGGGAGAGACTCCCAACCATGCTGAGCAAATGCATACTTGAATAAGAGAACAGAAAAGAACAATAAAGTTTGCCAGTCCTTTCCCCACCAACTTCCTTAGCCTGCTTCCAGGCTTAGTGGCCATGAAAGCTACAACCACTGTGATGGTTTTTGCTAATATACAAGAAACAGCCATTGAGAAGATGATGCCAAAAGACGTTTGGCGGAGGAGACATGTTACCGGCTCAGGTTTGCCAATGAAGAATAATGGAGAAAGAAAGCAGAGCAGGAGGCAGATAAGAAGAGTGTAGGTGAGGTTACAGTTGTTGGCTTTTACTACGGGGGTGTTGTGGTGTTTCATAAATATTCTGAGCACCAGTGCTGTGAACACAAAAAGTGAAAAAATAACAAGAAGAAGGCCAATGCCCAATGGTTCTTCAAAAGACAGGAATGTTACAATCTTGGGAGTGCAATAATTTTGGTCCTTGTTTGGCAGATAGCCAATTGAACACTGGGAACAGTCAGCCATGTCTGAAAAAAGAAAAAAAATGGTTTCAATAAAACTGCTAAATTGTTTTTTTTCATTGTGCTCTTGCTTTAGTAGAGGGTTTAAGTAACTCTAATAATTTATAACAAAGTATAAATCAAAATTTGTAAATTGAAGATATTTTTACATAAAACAAGCTACAGCATTAGCTAGTGAAGATGCTATGCATATTGCATATTGCATATTGCAACTGTATTGTTAGATTTTATGTATGGATTTTAGGTCTCCAGGCCTCAATATTTGTTCTGTATCTGGGCAGAGAGTAGGGTTGCCAGGTCCCCTCATCTACCCATTGGGATTTGGGGGCATTCCAGGGGTGGGCAGGGACGTCATGCAGGGGATACTCTGGTTTTCTGGCAAACTGTATGATAAATTTGGCCCCAAACCATAGAATTTGCCAAAAAACAGAGCGTCCCTCATACAACGTCTCCAACGTGATGATGTCATTTCTGGGTGACATTGTATTAGGGATGTTGCATGGTGATGTCTCTGTTTAGGTGTGGGGTTTCCCACACCTGCCAGCTGGTCCATTGTGGAGAGAAGCCCCCTAAATTGGGAGATCCCCTGCTCAGACCTGGGGACTGGCAACCCTAGCAGCGAGTCTAGAATGCTGAGGATGGCTGTTTTTAAAAGATCTGGGTAGAGACCCCAGAGCATTGTTGATGCTGAAGAAAGTCAGAAGACATAGGTCCAATGTACATTGGTCTTTCCTGCCATTATGCCACCGACTCCACATCATCTAACAAATTTCTGTCTGCATCACATTCTGCATCTGCTCTCATATTGCTTTGTCTCAGCATCAGCTGTCTGCATCATTTTATTGCCATTTAGTGGCAACTCCAAGGTCACTACAGTGTCTCACCATGTTATGTGGATTTGGTTTTAAGATGGTTTAATTGCTCCTCCCTGCCCTCTGAGCTGCTGTGAGCGATAAGCAGACAACTGGAGCCAAATCCCCCCTCCATCTTTTCTAAGAAGATATGAAATTGTCACAAAGGAAACAAGTTAGCTGAAAATCCAGTCATCTGTATTTAAAATCAACCAGGAAACATTTTCCTGCAATGATATGGGGGTGGGGGTGGTTGGAAACATGCCCAACTTTTTGCTATTTCCTGGGGCAGTCCCCAGAATGCCCTGCCTGGCAATCGCCGGGTGTTTTGTGGTTTTTACCCAGCTTGTTCGGTCTTTCCTGCCCCCCCATCTCCCCCTCCCCAGGTCACCCCGTTTACTTTCTGCAGGGTGGGTCATAGATGCTGTTTCCTCCCCACAGTGTGGTGTGGTGCAGTGCAGTGCCCTGCTGGTGCCCCCAAGAGGCTGCTCCTTCCCCCTCTCTCTCACGCTCTCCCTAAACAAGATGCAGATGGCAAGCTTTTATACTGAGCCAAATGGGAGGCAATGGAAGCCAGCACCAGAGCTGAAAGAAGCAGGGTTACACAGCAGATGCAGATTGGGCCATAGAACAGCTGGGAACAGCTGAGGCAAAAGGGCCAAGAGAACCAAATGCACAAGGTTTGAGAGAGAGGAAAAGAACACTGATAGGGGGAAAAAACATTTTGACTACGATTTTTAAGAGAATGGAGGCATTGTGAATGACTGTCAAATGGAAAATCTCTCCTTCACCAATACTGTATTTGAAGGTTTAATGATGAAAGTACTCTTAAGGTTTAACAACTAAAGTAATCTGATATTAACAAAGCAATTCTGGTTGGCATTTGTGGGGGTGGGAGATGGTCTTGGTCACTCTGATAGATGACTTTTGTTGGAAGAGTGAAAGCTGGATCATGTCCCTGTTGATTCTCCTGGACTCCTCAGTGGCTTTTGCTGCCATCATCCATGTTATTCTTCTGGATAGGTTAACTGAGCTGGAAGTAGGGGGCACTGTATTTTGGTGGTTCTGCCCTTACTTGACCAACTGATTCCATAAGGTGGTTCTGGGAACTGTTGCTAGTCTCCATGGCATTTATGCTTTGGGGTCTGTCAAGACCTAGATCTGGGTTCCCCTGAACCATTGCCCCTCTGATAGGCCAGCTATGGTCAGACCTGTGGGTCCCTGAAGCTGTGGGTCCCTGAAGCACACAAGAAACCAGATCTTTTCTTAAAAGGATAGGGAAAGGTTTGTTAAAGAACAAAATGGAAAAAAATGAATACCATTAGACAACACAGTCTTCTTGATTAAATGCCACAAAACAATAGAAGCTGACTTTTCTACCTAACACATTGATACTTGACATTAGATGGTACAGTCACAGACTTATGGAGTCCAAAAACAGAGGTTTAAGCATTCGTCTACAGTTCAACATAGTCCACATCTCTGTCTGGTAAAATCACCAAGGCAGTAGTCCCCTTCCCTTGATTTCTAGCTCAATTATACTGTTTGGCCCTCTGGATGCTGCAAATCCAGTCATGGCCCACATTCACAGGAATTCCCTGGAAGATTCCTGCATCACTCCCCCCCCCCCACACACACACCTTATGAACTGCATGTTTTCAGGAAGAACTGATTGCCACATCCCTGACTTTGGTCTTGAAAGAGATAAGAGCCTGTGGACAAGATGGATTCATCACAGAGACCTGCAATGCTGGACCAGGTCCACTAATATTCACATTAACCCTTGGGAGGAAACAGGGTGCCTTGCCTCACATGGTCCCCCAAGATTTCATCTTATATGCCCCAAGCCATTTAACATCTACATGAAACCACTGGGAGGGGTAATCGAGAACTTTGGAGTGAAGTGCCACTAATATACAACACCCCACTCTATTTCTCCTGAACACCTAGGCCTGGTTTTTAATTTTTAATTTAAAACAGTGCTGAAAAAGTACATAGGAGACATAATCCAATAAACCTTGCGTACTGATGATCTTGCAGGCAGATTATAGCCAAACCATTTGGTTATACTGCAAAACTCTCACCTTGACCATCAGAGATCATCCCTTCTGAACACCGAACGCAATTATAACAGCAGAATGGCTCCTTTTCTTTCTTTTCCTTCCTATAACCAGGATTACAGCTCTCACTGCATACTGAAAGAGGCTGTGCCTAAAATATATATTAAACTTGGAAATAAAAATCACTTGGAATACTTAAGGTTCAGGAGAGAACATAGTATTCAATACCCTAAGGAAATACCCTAAGGACTTTATTTTTACATATATGATAATAACCTGAGGCTAAGATGCCTGTGTTGTATACACTGGATGCTGTGAAATGAAAGGGGTGGGTGGGTTATACCATCTATATAT